>NW_012098543.1:1270668-1273802 GCF_000951045.1 Mandrillus leucophaeus | reverse complement strand
AATCAGATGTAGATTTTGTCTTTTCACATAATCCTATATTTCTTGGAGGCTTTGTTCATTTCTTTTTACTCTTTTTTCTCTACACTTCTCTTCTTGCTTCATTTCATTCATTTGATCTTCAATCACTGATACTCTTTCTTCCAGTTGATCGAGTCGGTTACTGAAGTTTGTGCATTTGTCATGTAATTCTTGTGTCATGGTTTTCATCTCTTATCAGTTCTTTTATGGTCTTCTCCGCATTGATTACTCTAGTTATCCATTCATCCATTCTTTTTTCAAGGTTTTTAGTTTCTTTGTGCCGGGTATGTAGTTCCTCCTTTAGCTCTGAGAAGTTTGATCGACTGAAGCCTTCTTCTCTCAACTCGTCAGAGTCACTCTCCGTTCAACTTTGTTCCATTGCTGGCGATGAGCTGCGTTCCTTTGGAGGGGGAGATGCGCTCTGATTTTTTGAATTTCCAGCTTTTCTGTACTGCTTTTTCCCCATCTTTATGGTTTTATCTGCCTTTCGTCTGTGATGATGGTGACATACTGATGGGGTTTTGGTGTGGGTGTCCTTTCTGTTTGTTAGTTTTCCTTCTAACAGTCAGGACCCTCAGCTGCAGGTCTGTTGGAGTTTGCTTGAGGTCCACTTTATATTACTGCTGAGTAACAATCTGAAAAGCCTCCCCTTTAGACACACACATGTGGCAAAAGCAGAACTGAAGGAATGGCCAAGGGGCTTGAACAAGTAGAGACTGACAGTCTTTGAAATTTCAGGGAACCCCAGATACATCTGGGGGGAGCCATTGTTTTCCCATTTTCCTGAAAAGTTCTCGCAGGTATAAGAAATGGGAATAGAAACTGAATAGGTTCTGGAGCCAGGGCTACAAAGGCCCCAGCTCTGATCTGCACAGACTGAAAACCACATATCAGATGAAATTATATACACAAAAAGACAGTCCTTAAAAATAGCCATCTTGGTCCCTCTCAAAACCAAAAGACCAAAATGATCAGAGGGGCCAAACAGAGTATTGCAGGTCATGATAGTACCTTTGCTTTTGTGTCTGCATGAGTTGGGGCATCATGGGAGAGTGGGAGTTCAACATTTTACACATTTGAATAACTGTGTTGGGGGACAGTGGGAGGGGGTGTGGACTTTAATTTGAGAGCTCATAAGAAATAAACTTTTGTTTTCCCACTGATCTTTCCCATTTGCAGAGTTTCCCAAACAATACTCAATGGAGTAGCTTACTCTGTGGCCATCCAAGTGCTTATTTGTGCTCACATTCTGACCTACCTGATTTTTCCACTATTTTCACTTCACTCTCCATAGTCTAGGACTCTTTCCTATGCTCCAAAAATGAAGATAATATTCAGCTCAGGAAAGATTTCAACTTATAAAGAAAAAAGGAACATGGTGTGTTGTGCTTTTCCTGGATACATTCCCAGCCCTTTGTTCAGCTATGAAGAGAGGATATTACAGATGGGTCTGGAAAACGATTTCCCAAAACGATTTAATAAATCAGTCAACTAACTGCCTTCTTCTGAAAGCTTAGGGATTATTTTAAATATGCAGACTCTGAAAAAACTACTGACTCAAAGGCACGGGGATAAACCCATGATACCAGATACTTTAAAGTGTTTTCCATAAGGTTTTGTAAGTACTGATGTTCTGGAACCACCACTCGTCAAACCTGGTTACGTGCAGAACTTCTGACGAAAGGGGAAGTTTAAAGTCTATATGCCACATTATGAAGCATTTCCACTCTGAATCAAAAAGTTTCAATCTCCCCTTTCAGAACAGGGATCGGATTCAGACAAGCATAGACTCACAAGGAAAAATGTAAAGATGTACAAGGGTGGTTACCGTTTTCTGGAAGGACATTATCCTCATCCAGAGAGAGCAGGTTCCTGTAGTTCTCCAACATCACGTCCCTGTACAAGGCCCTCTGGGCAGGGTCCAGGCACTCCCACTCCTCTTGAGAGAATTCTATGGCCACATCCTTGAATGTAAACAGTCCCTGAAATAAAAACACACTTCACCAAGTGGACACAGAAAAATTTCTTATTTTCACACAAAATGACAGAAAAGAGGTGTAAATATTCACTTGGCCAGAGTGATGTGACTGATTTATGTGAGTTAATGTAAGCAACTTATATATCCCTGATTTTATTTTTTTAAACTGAGATGAAATTCACGTAACATAAAATTAGCTATTTTAGGCTGGGTGCAGTGGCTCACACCTGTAATTTCAGCACTTTGAGAGGCTGAGGCGGGAGGACCTCTTGAGCTCAGGAGTTTGAGACCAGTTTGGGCAACAAAGTGAGACTCCATCTCTACCAAAAAATTTTTAAAAATTAGCTGGGCACAGTGGCATGGGCCTGTGGTCCCCATTACTCAGGAGGCTGAGGTGGGAGGATCACCTGTGCCTGGGAGGTGGAGACTACAGTAAGCAGTGATCATGCCACTGCACCCCAGTCTGGGCGACAGAGCAAGACTTCACCTCAAAATAAAACAAATAAATTAGCCATTTTAAAGTATAATTCAGTGGCATTTAGTACATTCACAAAGTTATACACCACCACCTCTGTCTAGTTCAAAAACATTTTTATCATCTCCAAAAGAAATGCCGTACCCATTAAGCAGTCACTCCCCATGTGACTTTAACATAAGATAAGCTTAACCAAACAGGTAAATGACTTGCATGCTGCAAACTATAAAATACTAATGAAGGAAATTAAAGCAGACAAAACAAATAAATGGAAAGATATTCTATGTTCAAGAACTTAGGAAATTAATACTATGAAAATGTCCGTATTATTCAAAGCAATCTACAGAGTCAATGCAATCCCTATCAAAATCACAGTGGCACTTTTTACAAAAATATAAGAAATAATCCTAAAATTCATATAGAACTATGGCCAGGTGCGGTGGCTCACGCCTGTAATCCAAGCACTTTGGGAGGCCAAGGCGGGCAGATCACAAGGTCAGGAGATCAAGACCATCCTGGCAAAACACAGTGAAACCCCGTCTCTATTAAAAATACAAAAAATTAGCCAGGCGTGGTGGTGGGCGCCTGTAGTCCCAGCTACTCGGGAGGCTGAGGCAGGAGAATGGCGTGAACCTGGGAGGCGGAGCTTGCAGTGAGCCAAGA
>NW_012098543.1:1270202-1270441 GCF_000951045.1 Mandrillus leucophaeus | reverse complement strand
TCATTTACATTAGGTATATCTCCTAATGCTATCCCTTCCCTCTCCCCCCTCCCCACAATAGGCCCTGGTGCATATTTCCCTTCCTGTGTCCAGGTGATCTCATTGTTCAATTCCCACCTATGAGTGAGAACATGCGGTGTTTGGTTTTCTGTTCTTGCGACAATTTGCTGAGAATGATGGTTTCCAGCTGCATCCATGCCCTTACAAAGGACACGAACTCATCCTTTTTTATGGCTGCA
>NW_012098543.1:1268850-1270152 GCF_000951045.1 Mandrillus leucophaeus | reverse complement strand
AAAAAAAAAAAAAAAAATCATATAGAACTATAAAGACCCAAAAGAGCCAAAGCAATTTTGAGCGAGAGTATGAAAGCTGGCAGTATCACACTTCCTGATTTCAAAGTGTATTACAAAGGTATGGTAATCAAAACAGTATGGTATTGGCATGAAATAGACACAAAACAAAAGGACTAGAATACAAAGCCCAGCAATAAACTCACACATATACAATCAACTGATCTTTGACAAGTGTGTCAAGAATACATAATGGAGAAAAGACGCTCTCTTCAGTAAATAGTGCTAGGAAATCTGTTATGCAAGATGAAAAAGTCCTAGAGATCTACTGAATAACACAGTGCTTATAGTTAATTCTGTATTGTATACTTAAAAATTTGTTAAGATAGTAGTTCTTAGGTTGTATTATAAAAATATGAAATAATAAAGACGGCAGAAAAAAACTTTTTGAGGCATTGGATATGTTTATGACAGATTGCAGTGGTGGTGTCAGAGGTGTATACTTATCTCTAAACTCATTAAATTGTATACATTACATATGTATAGCTTTTTTATGTCAATCATACCTCAATAAGGAAGTTAAAATTCATTTAAAACTGAATTTTTCAGTTTTCCTTTTATTGATTTCCAATTTCACTCCACTGTGGTGTGAGAACACAGTTTTATGAGTTCTAGCTTTGTACTGAGACTTGTTCTGTGGCCTGACATGTGGTCTATCCTGGAGAATATTCTATGTACATTTGAGAAGAGTACAGATTCTGTTTTTACTGAGTGCAGTTTTCTTTCCATGCTTGTTCGGTGTAGTTTACAGCAGTGGTGTCCAATCTTTCGGCTTCCCTGGGCCACACTGGAAGAATTGTCTTGGACCACACATAAAATACACTAACAATAATGACAGCTGATAAGCTTTAAAAAAAAAAGAAAACACATACAAAAAAATCTCATGTTTTAATAAAGTTTACAAATTTGTGTTGTGTCACATTCAAAGCCATCCTGAGCCACATGCAGTCCATGTTCCATGGGTTAGATAATCTCGGTTTAAAGTGTTGTTCAAGCCCTTTATTTCCTTACTGATCTTCTGTATGGTTGTTCTATCCATTATTAAAAAGAGAGCATTGAATTCTTTATTATAGTAGGACTGTATCTCCTTGTAATTTTTGCTCCAAAATATCTGGGGCTTTGATATTTGATCCGTATTTTTTATAGCAGTTACATGTTCTTGATGGATTAACCCCAATATTTACTGTCCTTCAACATCTCTGATATCAATTTTTTTTTTTTTTTTTTTTTTTGAGACGGAGTCTC
>NW_012098543.1:1264676-1268500 GCF_000951045.1 Mandrillus leucophaeus | reverse complement strand
ATCTTGCTCTGTCGCCCAGGCAGGAGTGCAGTGGCCGGATCTCAGCTCACTGCAAGCTCCGCCTCCCGGGTTCACGCCATTCTCCTGCCTCAGCCTCCCTAGCAGCTGGGACTACAGGCACCTGCCACCTCGCCCGGCTAGTTTTTTGTATTTTTTAGTAGAGATAGGGTTTCACCGGGTTAGCCAGGATGGTCTTGATCTCCTGACCTTGTGATCCGCCCACCTCGGCCTGCCAAATTGCTTGGATTACAGGCTTGAGCCACCGCGCCCGGCCTATCAATTTTTGACTTAAAGTTTATTTGGTCTGCTATCTGTATAGCTATCCAGCTAGGTTTAATATTTGCATGAAATACCTTTTCACATCCCTTTATTATACTTTCCAGCCTATTTGTGTTTTTAGCTCTAAAGGAAGTCTTTTATAAACATCATATAGTGAAATCATAGTTTTAAAAAATTATTCCTCCAATAAGTGCCTTTTAATGGAGAATTTAATCCACTTCAGAGTCAGATAAAAGTAACTACTGATAAAAGAACTACTTTTACCATTTTGCTACTTATTTTTTATATGCCTATCTTTTTTGTTTTGTAATTATTCCCTTACTTCCTTCCTTGTGTGTATAAGTTTGTGTGTGTATATTATTTCGGTTCCCTTCTTTACATTTTTGCTATTTTCTTAATGGTTGCCCTGGGGATTAAAATTTACGTCAGAAGCTGGTAATAATTAAGTTTCAATTGATGCTAAGTTAGCTTCAATTGCATAACAACTTCTGTTTCTATACAGCTCTGGCTGGTTCTCTTCATACCATCAAAAATTACTTCTCTATGCATTTTATAGCCAGTAACAGATTTACAATTATTGTTTTATACATGCCTTTTAAATCATATTAAAAAGGTTTTTAAAAAACCAGTAATATTGGCTTTTATATTTATACCTATGTAGGTATTTTACCTGTATTAATTTGTTCTTACGGCATTAAGGTACTGCTGGTGTCCTTTTATTTCAGCCTAAAAGACTTTAAGATTTCATGCAGGTAAGTCCACTAATGCAAACTTCCTCAGCTCTTGTTTATCTGGGGATCTCAATTTCACTGTCAATTCTGAAGGATAATTTGCCTGATATTGAATTCCTGCTGGATAGTTCTTCCTTTCAAACTTTGAATATGTCATTCCACTAATTTCCAGCCTCCATAGTTTCTGATGAGAATTTGGCTGTTAATCTTTTTGAGGATCACTGTACATGACAAATCATTTCTGTGTTGCTACTACCATGATTCTTTTTCCTTCCACAGTTTGATTATGTGTATTGCTCTGGATCTCTATAAGTTTATCACAATTAAAGTTCACTGAGTTTCCTAGGTATACAGATTCATGCTCTTTATATATTTCGGAGGTTTCAGTTCTTATTTCTTCAAATATTCTTTCTGCCTTTTGCTTTCTCTTTTTCTTCGAAAATTTTTATTAAGCATACATGCCTATGCTTCATGGTGTCCCAAAGCTTTCTTACATTTTATTTTTCTTCACTTTCTTCTGCTCAGATTAAATAATTTCAATTAACCTAAAGTTAGCTAATTCTGTATTCTGTCAATCTACTCTTGAAACTTTATAGCTGAAATTTTCATATTATACTTTTCAGCTCCAAAACTTCTATTTCACTTCTTTTTAATAATTTCTATGTCTTTACTGATACTCATTGAAACACTGTTGTCCTACTTTCCTTTAGTTCTTTGTCCACCGTTTACTTCAGCTGTCTGAGCATGGTTAAGATAGTTGATTTAAAGTATTTTTTAGTAAGTGCGGTGTCTGAACTTCCTCAGAAACATCATTATTAAGCCAGTAATCATGCTTCAAATTGCCCAACCTGGAGGAATCCTCACACAGCTGTAGTACAGTTGGCCTGCTCCCAAGCAGCCAATGCGGATTCTTTATAACACAGAAAAACTGTATGTGTCTTCAGTGAGAGAATGCTCCAATGAGAAAGCAAAAACTCAAGTTATCTCTGTTTACCAGCCTAAAAAGGAAATGAAGACATACAGTATACAAATATACAAATTTGCAAAACAGAATATCACAACAAAATATTCACTAAACGTTTTCTAAAATTAAGTTATGATTTTTATGATTTTTCTTCCATTGAAGAGAATGAACAGTAGTTCCTGATGGAGACAGTGAGTGATGGTGGACTGGACAACATGTTTTACTCCTTAGTCCCTAAGCATCACTGTGTGACATTCTATCATAAAATATATATATATCATGTGATGCTTACTACAAAAGAAATGGAGTATTTAACAACAAGTAGTATAATCAGAATTTGCTCCTGCCTCTCTGATGACAGGAAGTTCTGCTCATAGGTCTTAGCTACATTATAGCCATCTTTTGGCTATTATTATTATTATTATTAGTTTAGATGGAGTCTCGCTCTGTCACCCAGGCTGGAGTGCAGTGGCGCAATCTCGGCTCACTGCAACTTCTGCCTCCCTGGTTCACGCCATTCTCCTGCCTCAGCCTCCCGAATAGCTGGGACTACAGGCGCCTGCCACCATGCCCCACTAATTTTTTTGTATTTTTAGTAGAGATGGGGTTTCACCATGTTAGCTAGGATGGTCTTGATCTCCTGACCTCGTGATCCACCTGCCTTGGCCTCCCAAAGTGCTGGGATTACAGGCGTGAGCCACCGTGCCCGGCTGGCTATTATTTTTAAATTATTATTATTATCTTTTTGAGACGGAATTTTGCTCTTGTTGCCTAGGCTGAAGTACAATGGCATGATCTTGGCTCACTGCAACCTCCACCTCCCGGGTTCAAGTGATTCTCCAGCCGCAGCCTCTCGAGTAGCTGGGATGACAGGCATGTGCCACTATGCCCAGCTAATTTTGCATTTTTAGTAGAGACAGGGTTTCACCATGTTGGTCAGGCTGGTCTTGAACTCCTGGCCTCAGGTGATCCACCCGCCTCAGCCTCCCAAAGTGCTGGGATTTCAGGTGTGAGCCACCGCACCTGGCCCCTTTTGGTTATTACTAGAGAGTCAAAAAAATAACAGATGCTGGTGAGGTTGTGGAGAAAAAGGAACACTTACACACTGTTGGTGGGAGTGTAAATTAGTTCAACCATCCTGGAAGACGGTGTGGTGATTCCTCAAAGATCTAAAAACAGAACTACATTCAACCCAGCAATCCCATCATGCATGCACGAGCATACACATACGTGCACATGTTCACTGTGGCACTATTCACAATAGCAAAGACGTGGAATCAACCTAAACGCCCACCAATGGTGGACTGAATAAAGAAAATGTGGTATACACACACATACACCACGGAATACTATGTAGCCATAAAAAAAAAAAAAAAGAGATGATGTCTTCTGCAGGAACATGGATACAGCTGGAGCCCATTATCTTTAGCAAACTAACACAGGAATAGAAAACCAAACGGTGCATGTTCTCACAAGTGGGAGCTAAATGATGAGAACACATGGACACATAGAGGGAAACAACACACACTGGGGTCTATCACGGGTGGAGGGTGGGAGGAGGGAGAGGATCAGGAAAAATAACTAATGGGTACTAGGTTTAATATCTGGATGATGAAATAATCTACAACAAACCCCCATGACACAAGTTTAGCTATGTAACAAACCTACCCCTGGACTTAAAGTTAAATTAAGAAAAATAATAAATTATAGACATTTTTATCTAAACACCCGCTGCATGAGAATTCCTAAATGAACAGCAGAGTCTTCATGAAATGGATGCACTGTGAAGAATTTAAAGAACCTCCTGCTGTTAAGACAATTATGTTTTTTTTTTTTTTTTTTTGAGACGG
>NW_012098543.1:1261079-1264465 GCF_000951045.1 Mandrillus leucophaeus | reverse complement strand
TCTCGGCCTCCCAAAGTGCTGGGATTACAGGCTTGAGCCACCGCGCCCGGCCAAGACAATTATGTTGATTTAATATTTTAAAACCAATTATGAAAAAAGACTACCTTCTCCATCCCCAATGTCTACTTCTGAACTTCCCATTCTATTCCAAATTAATATTTTACAGCCAGAAACACAGACTCAATTGTTTCGCTACAAACGTATTATAAACTCAAGCTAAGCAAGCTTCCCCCATCAGTCTACTTTTCCAAAGTTTTCCAGGTATTTGTGCACATTCATATATCACTTACATATGCAGCTTCTTTAATCCTGGTTTATAAAGAGCTGAAAGGGCATCCAAATGAAGTCTCTAAACAGTCACTACCACTCAACCTCACTGACACCATGGAGCCTGCCCCCCATATCCAATCCATGACTAGGCATCAAACCCTTCCCAGAACAATCATCTAAATGGAGCCTTTTCCAAAGTTCCATGTTACTGGGTCACAGTGAGATGGAATCTAGGTGGAGATGGAATTGAGGCAAAGCCCTGGGTGTGAATATACATGTTAGTCAGGACACTTCAGAGTCAGATAAAATTAGCAAGTCCAAAATATGGCATTTCAGGAAGGAGAGGACAAAACAATCAACCAAGAATATAACTTTTACCTGAGAAAGAGCCATTCCCTCCTCTTCCTTCTTTCCTCTTCCTCTGAGTTTCTTTCTCAGGTAAGATCAGTCTGTATGTCAAAAATATGTTGTTTAATGCTTAAAATCAATACAGGTCCTTCCTCTACCACACACAGACACAGGAAGAGGTTTGATATAGAAACAAGATGGTCCTTAGCTTTCAACTGCAACAAGAGTGAAAATAAACTCATGAAAAAAATAAACTAAACAGAGACTAAGAAGTGAGTTATTCCACCTATGTCTTCAAAAAGTTCTCCCTTCTTGCTGAAACCCAACATTCTGTATCAATTGCATTGTCCTCTGTCCACCTGATGCTCAGCCAAGAAAAACTGCTATGTCCAAGTTCACAGCCTCTCCCTGGGTAGCCAGCATCCAAAGACCGTCAGTCAATGCAGGATAATAAAAGCCTAAAATTGGAACAGGTGAAGAGCCACCATAGCTCCAGAAATCCCTGCTGTAGCCATACTACGTAGTTTAGATATTTGTCCTACAGGCAGAGGGAAAGCATAAAAGGATTTAATGCCAGGAGATGACATAATAAAACTTAAGACTTACTCCTGATGCAGAGATAGTGAGAAAGTATAAAAAGCTGAGAGAAGCAGCTCTCCTATCTCTAAGCCTATGCCCCCACCCCTTTCCTAGTAGTTTCCATCATTTTTGGAGGTCTGAGAGTCATTTAAGACTAACTGTAATTGGGCACCCTCTCTCAAAAAATTGCCACATGCAGACACATGCTCAATCCTGAACATCATTTCAGGGGTTCCATCGGCTCAGATTCAGAATTTCTGGTATACCCATCATCTCCCTGTTACCGGTGGGCACACTGAGCCCCAGAGAGAGGAGACATTTCACCAAGTTACCTGGAAAAGGTCTGAGTTGAGTAAGCAGAACTCAGTTGTAAATGAATTCTGAAATGGTGGCCTGGATAGGGCAGTAGGAAAGGTTTATCCTTATTTCCAGATTACCATTCACATTCCTGAGTAGAAGCTTCTATTTCATGGGTTTAATCAATCCCAAGGATTTAATTCCTCTTTTCCAGAAAAATATTCAAAAATATGAAATTACAAATAGCTATTACTCTTGGAAAGCATGAAAGGGGGTCAGCTGTGGAGATCAGTGCTGAGTAATCTCTTCATTATGAACAGACGGGCTCTGTTGGAACAAAATTCCACACCAATCCAGGCCATTCTTCAACATCTTGCAGAGAAAGGACAAAGGGGACCCGCGGGAACATCTACTGAGTGGGAGGTTTTCAGATGACATAAGGGAGTAAAGAAACTGAATAGAGCTGAGCCTTGACCAACACCAGTGATAGGGGCACTAACTGCCCCCCGCCCCCAGTCAAAAATCCAGGTACAACTTTTGATTCCCCAAAAACTTAACTACTGATAGCCCATTGTTGACCAGAAGTCTTACTGAAAACATAAACCGTTGATAAACACATATTTTGTATGTTACATGTATTGTATACTGTATTCTTACAACAAAGTAAGTTAGAGAAATGATACTGTTAATAAGAAAATCATAAAGAAGGGAAAATATATTTACCATTCACTAAGAGGAAGTGGATCATCACAATTCTTCATCTTCCTCGCATCCCCCCACTGAGGTCATATTGTGTGGGCTGCAGTGGAGAAGAGAAGGGGCTCATTTTGCTGTCTCAGGAGTGACAGGGGTAGAAGAAAATCCCCTGTATAGTTGGACCTGCATAGCTCAAACTGGTGTTGTTCAAGGTCAACTGCATTAAGCTAACTGGTTAAACCAGATTTTAAGGGCTAAAAGATTATCAACACCCTTAGAGTGAAACACTGTGCAATCAGGTACAAGACATAAAAGAAGAGTTCCAATATATGATAAAAAGTAGAAAGCATTTAGGCCAGGTGCGGTGGCTCACGCCTGTAACCCCAGAGCTTTAGGAGGCGGAGACAGATCACCCGAGGTCAGGAGTTCGAGACTAGCCTGGATAACAAGGTGCAAATCCCATCTCTACTAAAAATACCAAAAATTCGCCAGGCATGGTGGCGCGTGCCTATAATCCCAGCCACTCGGGAGGCTGAGGCAGGAGAATCGCTTGAACCCTGGAGGAGGAGGTTGCAGTGAGCCGAGATCGAGCCACTGCACTCCAGCCTGGGCGACAAAGTGACACTCCGTCTCAAAAAAAAAGAAAAGAAAAGAAAAACAAAGCATTTAAAACTCATAAGCTGAACGATACATTTAAGAGAAAATAATTTGAAAACATTTTTTTAAATCCAATAAATTCTGGAATTACGTTTAAGACAAGTTGTATATACATCAAATTTAGAAAATGACACAAGCCACACACAAAAAAGGAGGGAATAATATTGTTAATGTCTGTTTGTAAAGCAGCATATGGTGTCACAGTTTCTTCCCATTTCTTGACTCTCCTCAAGTTGAGAGAAAGGGAAGAGGGTAACCTGGAATCAACTGAGCTAAGTCAGTTAACCCTCTGGCTGAATAAGGGTTACTTCAGATGTAATAATTAGAAAACGCAGAAACTTCACACCCTAGTTTTGCAATGTTCATTCTCTTCTGCATAAACAGTGAAACAAATTTTAAATTAATTATAGAGCCATGCATCAGTACTTCACAACTTAATGTTCCATATTAAATCAACTCCAAACTCACTTGGATTTGGGTCCCCGTCAATCTCTCTCTCCCACCTTCTGTTTCTTTCCTTTTCTTTCTCCCATTTCGTT
>NW_012098543.1:1258864-1260296 GCF_000951045.1 Mandrillus leucophaeus | reverse complement strand
GGGGGCGGGGGCGGGGCCTACGGGTCGGACTGCAAGACCTCACCTCGGCGCGTCCCAGCGACTTTTTTGGGTCTGTTTGTCGTCCAGCAGTACTGGATTCTTCACTTTTGGATTCCCTTGAATCTCTTTGGTGTCCTTTGAAGCCTAGCTAAGCAAAAAATTAGAGACCCATAGGTCCCTTATATTGGAATCGGAGCTTAAGTTGGGAAAGGTTGGCTTGAAAACGTTTTTGCGAGCGATGGAGGCGCGTCCTGCGATGAGGCGGGAGGAGCGCTGGGACCTGGTGGATGGGAAAGGGCGACGGTACAGGGGGGCGCTTGGATCCAGGAACTTCTGAGATCTGGACGATTAGAATTTTTATTTCATTAAGCGAAAGCTGGAGTTGTCTGCGTAGGTGATGATGGAAAGTAGAATGAGATGCATTTTTGTGCCTGTGCGGACTGTAAAATTTTATATTGACTTTCACTGGAACATAATTTTTGTTTCTGTTCCCCAGTCACCCAGGAGGCAGAGATGCATCGTGGGCTGAGTTCCAGAGAATTTATGGGATCAGACCCTGGGCTGTGGGGGTGGAAGGCTGAGGCTTGGCTTTAAAAGAACAAAAATTTCTGCTTGTATCGATATAAATTTATTTTCCTTTCTTTATTATTCTAATGCGCGCTTCTTGAGATAAATTACAAATCCAAGTACTGGATTTATTAGAGTTGGTATCTTGTGTTTTGCCTAAGTTATTAATTACTAATATAATATCGTTATTATTATTTTTATTATTATTTTGAGATGGAGTCTCTCTCTGTTTCCCAGGCTGGATTGTAATGGCGCCATCTCGGTTCACGGCAACCTGCGCCTCCTGGGTCAAGCGATTTTCCTGCCTCAGCCTCCCGAGTATCTGGGACTGCAGGCGTATGCCACCATGCCTGGCTAATTTTTGCATTTTTAGTAGAGACGGGGTTTCATCGTGTTAGCCAGGCTGGTCTGGGACTCCTGAGCTCATGTGATCCGCCCACCTGGGCCTCACGAAGTGCTGGGGTTATAGGCGTGAGCCACTGCTCCTGGCCTTTAGTTTGTAAAGTCTTTATTCTCAGTTATTCGGAAGACTATTTTTAACATAATATGTGTTTGGCAGTGCTCCTGGACAACTGAATTGATTTCTCTTGGCCCCGGAGAGGAAACTTGCTGACTGGAGGCTCCTCAAGAGGAGTCTATGTGGTGGTATCTGAGTAAACCAAGCCCTATCCACTGCTTCTTTGAGTCTCTGTTTTCGTAACTGGGAATTACATCTGATAATAGGTGAAGGGTGAAAAAATGAGAGTGTATTTTAGCATAAAAATACATATATATGTTATTTACATATAAACATACACATATAAAAATTCTATTTATTTTACATATAAAATCCATATATGTATTTAAATTTTTTTTTTTTTTTTTT
>NW_012098543.1:1253099-1253768 GCF_000951045.1 Mandrillus leucophaeus | reverse complement strand
TTTCCCTGTCCATTTCTGCTCATTTTGCTTCCTTTCCCCTCCTTCTCTGACAGTGTTTGGCCTCATCTTGGTAGCATCCTTTTTCTCAGTCCCGGCTATTCTTTCTGATTGCTCTCTAATTTCGCGCATTTCTCCCTCCTCCTCCTCCATTTCTGCTTCCCCTCTGTTCTCCCTGGACGAGGGCGAAGGGTGTGTATCCGCCCCGAATGAGGGCTTTACCAGGAGGAGAGAAGAGGGAGTCAGAGAAGAGTTTTAAGCAGAGAAACGACGCGGTGGGCGGTCGGTAGCCACACTGACCGAAGGCAAAAAAGTAGGGGCCAGTACCCACTTCAGAACGATTTTAATCCGAAATGGACGCAGACCTCCAGACCCTCTCGGAGCTACGGGACTGGGAACGTCTAGGGGCCACGCCGCGAGAGGAATGAGCAGGTTCGGGGTTTTAACCTACAGGGCGACCCCAAAACCCGACAGCGGAGCGTGGGAACCTGGGGCCCGCGAGGCGCAGGCTTGAACCCCAAAGACGGAGACTCACTCACCCGAGAGTGCCAGAAGCCCCGCGAGATCCGCTTCCGGGTCGGCAGGAACCTGCGCGTACGCGAGTGCACTGGGGAGGCGCAAGGGGCAAGGGCAGGGGCAGGGCGCGGACCAATGTGGGGATAGGCGGGCAAA
>NW_012098543.1:1246517-1251299 GCF_000951045.1 Mandrillus leucophaeus | reverse complement strand
AAATACATATATATGTTATTTACATATAAACATACACATATAAAAATTCTATTTATTTTACATATAAAATCCATATATGTATTTAAATTTTTTTTTTTTTTTTTTGAGATGGAGTCTCACCCTGTCGCCAGGCTGTAGTGCAGTGGCACCATCTTGGTCACTGCAACCTCCACCTACTGCAACCTCTGCCTATCGGGTTCAAGCGATTCTCCTGCCTCAGCCTCCCAAATAGTTGGGATTACAGGTGCGCGCCACCACGCCCAGCTAATTTTTTGTTGTTGTCGTTTTGTGTTTTTTTTTTTTTTGAGACGGAGGCTCACTCTGTTGCCAGGCTGGAGTGCAGTGGCACTATCTCGACTCACCGCAACCTTTCCCTCCCGAATTCAAGTGATTCTCTTGCCTTAGCTTCCTGAGTAGCTGGGATTACAGGCATGTGCCCCCACACCCGGCTAACTTTGTATTTTTAGTAGAGACGGGGTTTCACCATATTGGTCAGGCTGGTCTGGAACTCCCGACCTCATGATCCACCTGCCTGGGCCTCCCAAAGTTCTGGGATTACAGGTGTGAGCCACTGCGCCCGGCCTTAAGAAATGTTTTTAAAGTGTATGGCACAGTTCTTGGTGGTGGAATATATAAACTGTAGGTTGGAGAGTCTAATTCCCCTGGATGGGGACATAGCCACATGTAAGGCTGTCAGGAGGGAAGTTTGGGGACATCGTGGCTCCCAGTGTAGGAAATATGGGAAAAACATTTGTCCTTTGATTTTCTGCTGAGAGCTTCAAAATGCACATGCCCCAAGATTATGTCACTTTTTTTCCATGATGAAATGGAATTTATTTCTGGATGTGTATTTTAATGTTCTAATGCTGCAATTTTGGGGGTGAAGAAATAAAATTCAGAAGTAGAAAATGAAAGTTTTCCTTTTCCTGACCCCTCCATTCTGGTAAATAATTGAGATGGCCAGGGTTAAAAGTTTAAGGAAATGTGTTCCTAAAGTTGAAAAATTTTAAATTTTCACTCTGCTTAATAACTCATACTGGGAACAGTTTTGTACAATAAGTAAATACTGTGGATGGTAATATGTTCCCATTGATTATTCCTTGTTTCATACTAGTTTTGTATCAACATATCCCTTCATTAGTTTGAGCTGTATCTTTCCAGACTATTTAATATGTATTTAAGGTATAGGATAGTACATATAGTCACAGTGCACTGTTAATTCTGTACTAATATTTTACCTAAACCCCACCAATTGATTTTCTTAATCACAAGTACTTTCTGGGGATATTTTCTAATTTTAAAGAATATGAATGTACCAGACTTTAATAGTTTCCTCATTTTAGACTTTCAATGTTGTTCTATTTATTTATTTTTTTTTTTGAGACAGAGTCTCGCTCTGTCACCCAGCAGTGGCGCCATCTCAGTTCACTGCGGCATCCACCTACTGGGTTCAAGCAATCCTCCTGCCTCAGCTTCTCGAGTAGCTGGGATTACAGGCGTGTGCCACAATGCCTGGCTATTTTTTGTATTTTTAGTAGAGACAGGGTTTCACCATGTTGGCCAGGCTGATCACGAACTTCTGACCTGAAGTGATCTGCCCTCCTTGGCCTCCCAAAGTCCTGGGATTACAAGTGTGAGCCACTGTACCCATGCCCTATTGCTTCATTTTTAGATATTAGGTAGAATGTACAATTATATCAGCGTACTTCTCGAATTTTGAATGTGTATGTGTTATCTGGATGTCTCTGAAAAGTGGCATTGATGGCTCATAGGCTGTACTAGTTATATCTTTCTGCATAAAAAATTACCCCAAAGCTGAGTGGCTTAAAATTACAATCTTCGGCCGCGCGCGGTGGCTCAAGCCTGTAATCCCAGCACTTTGGGAGGCCGAGGCGGGCGGATCACGAGGTCAGGAGATTGAGACCATCCTGGCTAACACGGTGAAACCCCGTCTCTACTAAAAAGCACAAAAAAACTAGCCGGGCGAGGTGGCGGGTGCCTGTAGTCCCAGCTACTCGGGAGGCTGAGGCAGGAGAATGGCGGGAACCCGGGAGGCGGAGCTTGCAGTGAGCTGAGATCCGGCCACTGCACTCCAGCCTGGGGGACAGAGCGAGACTCCGTCTCAAAAAAAAAAAAAAAAAAAAATTACAATCTTCTTATAACAACAGATGCTGGTGAGGATCTGGAGAAACAGGAACGCTTTTACACTGTTGGTGGGAGTGTAAATTAGTTCAACCACTGTGGAAGACAGTGTGGCGATTGCTCAAGGATCTAGAACTAGAAACACCATTTGACCCAGCAATTCCATTATTGGATATATACCCAAAGGGTTATAAATCATTCTACTATAAAGACACATGCACACGGATGTTTGTTGCAGCACTGTTTACAATAGCAAAGACTTGGAACCAACCCAAATGCCCATCAATGATAGACTGGATAAAGAAAATGTGGCATCTATACACCGTGGAACACTATGAAGCCGTAAAATACAATATGAGCTCATGTCCCTTGCAGGAACATGGTTGAAGCTGGAAAGAATCATTCTCAGCAAATTAACACAGGAACAGAAAATCAAACACCACATGTTCTCACTCATGAGTGGGAGTTGAACAATGAGAACACATGGACACAGGGAGGAGAACATCACACACAGGGGCCTGTCAGCGGGTGGGGGGCAAGAGGAGGAATACTATTAGGACAAATACCTAATACATGTGGGGCTTAAAACCTGGATGACGGGTTGATGGGTGCAGCAAACCACCGTGGCACATGTATTCCTATGTAACAAACCTGCACGTTCTGCACATGTATCCCCAAACTTAAAGGAAAATAATTTTTAAAAACCTACAGTCTTATCCTACAGTTTCTGATGGTCACAAAGCTGGGACCAACTTAATAGGGTGGTTCTAGCTCACTGGCTTTGAGGAGGTGGTGGTCACACTGTCGGTCACCCTGCAGTCATCTGAACACTTGACTTTGGGTCCTCAGTTTTCTTCTGAAGATTAGCATTATGGTAAAACAATGGACATCTTAAGGAAGACTACATAATCACCTGCGGAAATAGCATGCTCATGGTCAAAATAACATAAATGTAAGAAAATGAAGAGGTTCATTGAAGTATTTTATTAAAAATACATTTCAAGTATCTAACCAATACATATATACCCACTAATAATTTATTTGTTCTTATATTCTGATGTGTAATCACTAATAATTAAACTAATAGAGTATGATTTCTAAGTTAATTTGCTAATGAGAAATAATTTACAAGGCTAAAAAACTATTTTCCCAGTTAATATTGTCTTCTTATTTAATTTTAAACATGTTGAACCACATTCCTTTATTTGCATGTCTTGTATTCTAAATAAACCTTTCTCAGGCATGCTGAATATTTAAATTACTATTTATTTTTTGAATTTATTTTTACATTTAGTTCTATTTATTTACTTATTTATTTTGAGACCAGGTTATGAGACTGACTATTTTTTGTATTTTTGGTAGAGACGGGGTTTCACTGTGTTGCCAAAGCTGATCTCAAACTCCTGGCCTCAAGCAGTCCGCTCACCTCATCCTCCCAAAGTGCTGGGATGACAGGTGTGAGCCACTGCACCTGGCCTGCTATTTTATATATAAATTCAGAACTTAATTGAAATGTTTTTTTCTTATTAGGAATATAATAGTCACAAAATCTTTTCATAGCTTTTTTTTTTTTTTTTTTTTAAATAAGAAATAGTGGAAAACAGTCTTTCCCAAACACTCCAATGGTCTCTTTGGAAATGCTCACTAGAAACTTCTAATAGATTCTAGGCATTAAAAAAGTTTTCCAGAACTATTCTCAGCTTCCCAAGTGTAAGCTGGCATTGACACTACAGGTGAAATCCTAATTGCAGTTTTGTGGGGAGATGAGGTCACAGAATCACAAAGCCACATTTCAGGCTCTGCCTTCCTCCCTCCCACACATGCTTTGACTGTTCAGATCGTCACCCTCAGCTCACAGTCCTGGCAGCAAGAAGGAGTCCGGTATTTTCTACTTTAGACTGAGGGACATAGTCTGTATCAGGAGTCTGTACATAGGAAATATATCAGGAATCTGGGTAGGTGTCCATGTCTGGAAAAGAAACTCTTTTGAGGTAGAAATTAGTCTGGGGCAAAACTAAATAGGAAGAAGGAATAATGCCTGGGGCATGAGCTGAGCTTGTGGAGAGGGACTGGAGGTCTGAAATCCTAAACTGAGCCGTGACTACTGCTAATGTAATATAACAAAATTCTCATTGAAAGGGTTTTTGGTGTTTAATCCAAGTGTTATCAAAGTCTGAATTTTAATGTGCTTCAGGATTGTAATTTCAAAATTAATCCACTGTTTAATACGGTGTGCAAAAGTCACAGAGATATTTTCGGAAGTGGTATAACTATTTCTGTAAAAGCTCTATGCATGGGATAGGTGTCTTCCACACAAGGCCTACAGGCCCCCGCTTGTGCTGCCGCCATGTCGCTAGTGATCCTTGAAAAGTTCCAGGATATTTTGCGAGTACTCAACACCAACATCGATGGGCGGCGGAAAATAGCCTTTGCCATCACTGCCATTAAGGGTGTGGGCCGAAGATATGCTCAGGTGGTGTTGAGGAAAGCAGACATTGACCTCACCAAGAGGGCAGGAGAACTCACTGATGAGGAGGTGGAACGTGTGATCACCATTATGCAGAATCCACGCCAGTACAAGATCCCAGACTGGTTCTTGAACAGACAGAAGGATGTAAAGGATGGAAAATATAGCCAGGT
>NW_012098543.1:1243289-1246467 GCF_000951045.1 Mandrillus leucophaeus | reverse complement strand
AGGGAGTATAAGGAGGTCCATTCAACCTCCCTTCCCAGGATGGCCGTTCAACCTCTCTTCCCATCATGTCTGGGAATTCAGATTTTAAGATTTTTCTGGGTTCCCCTTGGCCAAGAGGGAGTCTGCTCAGTCTGTTGGGGGATTAAGAATTTTATTTTTAGTTTACAGCCCTTCACTTGTGAAGTCCTTGTTAACACCCGGTAGTGTCATAACTGAATTAATTGCAAAGAACCGGGGACAGAATGCAGGTACCCTTTTAGGTCTGCTCTGTTTTTGGAGCACTTCCTTACTCTTGCTTTTTGCTACTACACGATCTCCCAGGCTCATCTTGAATTTTCCCTACCCGTGCCTTGGACTCAGCAGCTTCTCCAAGGAGCCTTTTATTAGAGAATGACATCAGAAATCAAGATGTGGGTGCTGGGTGTTCCCATTGCTGCTGGGGTATCATTGCTAATTGGCCTTCTCAGCAGGCAGACCTAGGAAATATGTTTACACACATGTTAATAATTTTTCTGTATTTATCTAACCACGTACTTTTTTTCTCCTGGGTAGACTGGTCCAGGGGTTATGGGCTTTAACTTTCTATAGCTAAATATGTGTTCATACTATTGTCCTTGACTCTAATCTAATACCAAAGAGATCAGTCTAACTTTTCCCTGTTGCTTCTCTGTACCTGTTTCTATTTATCAAGTATTACGGTGGGGAAGAAAAATAAATCTTGGGACCCCAAACTCACTAAGCCAAAGGGAAAGGAAACGTCAGGCTGGGAACGGCATCAGGCAAACCTGCCTCCCAATTTTTCCTAAATAAGATAGCTACAAAGATTTTTTAAAAAGTGGTGGCTCATGCCTGTAATCTCAGCCCTTTGGGAGATCGAGGCAAGCGGATCACAAGGTCAGGAGATCGAGACCATCCTGGCTAACACGGTGAAACCCCGTCTCTACTAAAAATACAAAAAATTAGCCCGGTGTGGTGGCGGTCGCCTATAGTCCCAGCTACTCAGGAGGCTAAGGCAGGAGAATGGTGTGAACCGGCGAGGTGGAGCTTGCGCTGAGCCAAAATCGTGCCACTGCACTCCAGCCTGGGCGACAGTGTGAGACTGTGTCTCAAAAAGCAAAATAAAATAAAATAAAATAAAAAGTGCTACATAACCCCCCTCACAATTTACTCACAGGGAAATTCCTTGTGGGCCCCCAAACCTTTACCCTAAAACAATTCTATTGAATCTCACCCAGACAATGTAAATTGATAGCTTATCTTCACAGGTACGGGACAAAGAGCAGAGCTCAAAGTCATCCCTCTGTACTGCTTTGTAACTCTTGTTGGACAAGGAGAATTTAAGAGTGCCTTGAGAAAACACATTTTTCCTTTTTGCTTTTGAAAATTCACTTTGTGGGATAAAAATCTTCACAGGGGATCATAAATTTCCTGGTTTGCTAGGCAATACGAGCAGTAACTAATATTTATCTGACATGACATATATTTGCAGTACCCCTATCCCCAAGCTGAGATCTGTTGTTAGGCAAATACCCAAAGCCACTCCCTCTTTATCCTCCTCACTGATCCATGATTTCTATCCCTTCCCTGTATCAGGGATGAAGACGGGTAAGGGAGCTGTTATGCTCATGTGGAACTAATTCAACAACATCACTATTTTCTTCTTTGGACAGATGTTTATTACTACAACTTTGGTGAGAATTGTGGGATTTCATGATATATTAGTAGTCCTCCAGTGTTTTGTTTTTTGTACATTCTAATGAGTTTTGTAAAACTCTGTAATCTCCTTTCAAAGGGAATCTAAAATTTTAAGCTAAAGGTTAATCAAAAGAGAATTCCAAAAGGTACAACCCTCAGACTATCTTAAATGTTTAAACATAAAAATAAAAATGCTACATCACCACAACCAGATCTATGTGGTTCGTTTATAGCATTACAGCATAATCTCCAAAGCTGGAAATGACCCGACAATGTCCAGCAATGGATAGATGAATAAACAAGCCGTGGCACATTCATAGAACAGACAACATTCAGCAATAAACATGAATGAACGCGTGAGATGCACAACCTCATGGTTGAATATCAAAGGCATTCAACTGGCTGAAAGAACTCAGTTTCAAAATGTTATGTATTCACACCCATGTTCATAGCTGCCTTATTCACAATACCCTAAATCTGGAGGCAACCCAAATGTTCATTGATGGATGAATGGATAAACCTAATGTTGTATTATATGTACAATGGAATATTGTCAGCCTTAACAAGGAAGTAACTTCTAGGCCAGGCGTGGTGGCTCATGCCTGTAATCCCAGCACTTTGGGAGACTGAGGTGGGCAGATCACCTGAGGTCAGGAGTTTGAGACCTGCCTGGCCAACATGGTGAAACCTTATCTCTACTAAAAATAAAAAAATTAACCAGGTGTGGTGGCACACGCCTGTAATCCCAGCTACTTGGGAGGCTAAGGCACAAGAATTGCTTGAACTCGGGAGGCAGAGGTTGCAGTGAGCTGAGATCACACCATTGCACTCCAGCCTGGACAACAGAGCAAGACTCTGTCTCAAAAAAAAAAAGGTAAAAAAAAGGAAGGAGGTTCTCACACACCATGCTACAACATCCTTAAACCTTGAGGACAGTATGCTAACTGAAATAAGCCACCACAAGAAGACAAGTATTGCATGATTCTACTTACATGAGGTGTCCAAAACAGGCAGGTTCATAGGTGCACAAAATAGAAGGCTGGTGACCAGGGGCTGAGAGAGAGGGAATTGTTTAATGGGTAGAAGAGTTTCAGTTTTGCAAGATAAAAACTTCTAGGGATCTGTTGCACAACAATGTAAATATATTTATTAACAAACTATTAAAAATGGTTAAGATGGTAAATTTTATGTTTTTTTAACCATAATTAAATGACTTATGTACCATATAATTGCATTTATATGACAGTCTGAAAAAGATAAAGATATAGGGACAGGAATCCAATCCCAGGTTCCCATGGTGTATAGGGTGAAACATTTATTTCAAAGAATCAGGAGAGAATCTTTGGAGTAATGGAAAATCTCTATACTCACGTTGTGGTGGTATATATTTGTCAAAACTTAAAGAGTGGAACATCTAAAAAGCGTGAATGTTAATTTATGTATACTATACATCAATAAAACATACTTGGTGGTGAGAGGGAGG
>NW_012098543.1:1237473-1238589 GCF_000951045.1 Mandrillus leucophaeus | reverse complement strand
CTCATATTTTAGTGCACAACCTACCTAATTTTGTACATTAATTTCCGTGATGGGTGCCATAGTATTTTTAGTCTTTGCAGGCAATGAAATGAGTTTTTCCGCTGGTATCTTAACATCTACCCATATTAAATACATTGGGTCATATAAAATTATTTAGTGCTTATGATAATTTATTCAGACCTATGAATATTCACTCAGAAGTTATACTGATATGTAGAATAAATACTTTGACAAAAATAGGAAATTATCAAACCAAATTTATAAAGTGAATATGATAAATGTTTATACATATATAGGTGTGTGTGTTTGTATGTGTGTATATATGTATATATACAAATATGTGTATAGATATATAAAGAACACAACTAGGCAACTATTATGGTATAGCGTAGTGGTGAACACCAATGTCACTGCAATCAGGCTACTCAGGAGACAGAGGTTGCCGTGAGTCAAGATTGTACCACTGCACCCCAGCCTGGGTGATAGAGTGAGACTCCGTCTCAAAACAAACAAACAAAGGGTGCAGCTAGGAGACAACAAGTAAATAGGGATTTGGCAGGTGGGAAAGAAATTGAATGGATTTTTGAGATATTCAAAAGGTAGATTGTTCTGGATTAAGCCTTGATAGCAGCTGGCTATATTGGCAAGAAGTAGGTTTCAGTATGGACTTTTTCATTTCCAACTTAAGGAGACAAGTTTTTGGAAGAAACCATCAGCCTTGGAGCAGCAGATGAATACCAATTTGAAGCCAAAATACACGAATTTGTTTTGTTTGATGCAGAACTTTTTTTCTTTTCTTTTCTTTTTTTTTTTTTTTTGAAGACAGAGTCTCGCTGTTACCCAGACTGGGGTGTAGTGGCATGATCTTAGCTCACTGAGGCAGGCAACCTCTGCCTCCTGGATTCAAGTGATTCTCCTGCCTCCGCCTCCCGAATAGCTGGGATTACAGGTGTGTGCCATCATGCCGGGCTAAGTTTTGTATTTTTAGTAGAGTCAGGGTTTCACCATGTTGGCCTGGCTGGTCTCGAACCCCTGACCTCAAGTGATCCGCCCGCCAAGGCCTCCCAAAGTGCTGGGATTACAGGGGTGAGCCACCGTGCCTGGCCTAATGCAGAG
>NW_012098543.1:1228739-1232848 GCF_000951045.1 Mandrillus leucophaeus | reverse complement strand
TGAAACCTTATCTCTACTAAAAATAAAAAAATTAACCAGGTGTGGTGGCACACGCCTGTAATCCCAGCTACTTGGGAGGCTGAGGCACAAGAATTGCTTGAACTCGGGAGGCAGAGGTTGCAGTGAGCTGAGATCACACCATTGCACTCCAGCCTGGACAACAGAGCAAGACTCTGTCTCAAAAAAAAAAAGGTAAAAAAAAGGAAGGAGGTTCTCACACACCATGCTACAACATCCTTAAACCTTGAGGACAGTATGCTAACTGAAATAAGCCACCACAAGAAGACAAGTATTGCATGATTCTACTTACATGAGGTGTCCAAAACAGGCAGGTTCATAGGTGCACAAAATAGAAGGCTGGTGACCAGGGGCTGAGAGAGAGGGAATTGTTTAATGGGTAGAAGAGTTTCAGTTTTGCAAGATAAAAACTTCTAGGGATCTGTTGCACAACAATGTAAATATATTTATTAACAAACTATTAAAAATGGTTAAGATGGTAAATTTTATGTGTTTTTTTAACCACAATTAAATGACTTATGTACCATATAATTGCATTTATATGACAGTCTGAAAAAGATAAAGATATAGGGACAGGAATCCAATCCCAGGTTCCCATGGTGTATAGGGTGAAACATTTATTTCAAAGAATCAGGAGAGAATCTTTGGAGTAATGGAAAATCTCTATACTCACGTTGTGGTGGTATATATTTGTCAAAACTTAAAGAGTGGAACATCTAAAAAGCGTGAATGTTAATTTATGTATACTATACATCAATAAAACATACTTGGTGGTGAGAGGGAGGTCGCAGGGGAGATGAAGGAGGAGAGAGGAACTAGATGGAGGCTGGTGTGACGGAAGGCACTGGGGAAGATTGGAGGTCACTAATTCATTCTCCATTCATCATCTGTCTCATTTACAGTGGACTCACTGAGTCATGGATAGACTCTAGTTTCAGTTCATGAAGAGCAGATTATGATTCTGTAAAACACCCCCGAGAACGCTTAAAAGTTAACATGCCGTAGAGGGCCACAGGGAGTATCTGGGATGTGCAACATGCCACAGCATTTTCTCTTCCCCTTGGAGACACCAGGTACAGAATGTGACTGCAGTGGGTCCGGCAAGAGAGGCTGTTTCCTGGCACCTGGTGCTCGGTGATAGAAAGAGTTGTCAGAAGGCCCCTTCCTGGCTCTGTGGATGTCTTGAGTTTATTTTGTGTCCCAAGTTCAAAAGGATGAGCTCCTTTTATTTATTGTGGTATTCCCAAAATACAGCACATGCATATTAATAGCATATTATTCATGTGCCATTAAAATATAGCATATTAAGAAAATAAAATACAGAATTCAACATTTGAGCACTCTTTCCTTTTGCTTTTCTTTCACTGGAAACCATCACAAGAGGTAAAGAGTGGCAATCATTTTGTTGCTACATTGATAATATTTTTTCAATAATATTTTATCATCAAGAAAATGCACTGGTTGGTCCTCCAATCCCTGATGTTATCGTGTGATTAAGTTCCACATAGGCAAAAGAGACTTTGTGGGTGTAATTAACAATCAGGTGAAATGAATTCGGGAGATTATCCTGGATGATCCAGGCGAGTCTAACGTAATCAGGTGAGCTCTTAAAGCAGACAAAGAAGTTAGAGACACCGGGGAAGAGGAAGTCATGGCTTGGAGGGAAGAGGGGGATTTCACAGGCTGCTGCTGGCGCTGAAGAGGATAGGCAGGTGGAAATCATGAGAAGAAAAGGGGATTTGTCAGCCACCTAAATGATCGTGGAAGCAGATTCTCTCCCAAGCTTGCCGAGAAAAGCCCAGGCAGCTGATCCCGAGATTCGCACCTTGTGAGACCGTGAGCGGAGGACACAGCCAAGCACTGTGGGCTTCTGACCTATGCGGAGAAAATAAATGGGTGCTGTTGTAAGGCACTGAGTTCATGTAATGGTGGAGTCATGGGAAACTGATAAGTACAGGATCAAATTTAATGACAAATTGTTTAAACAGTTAAATAAAATAAGCTATAAATAACCCCAGCAAAGACACAAGGCTGTTCCCAGGCATAACAATTGTTACCAGTTTGAGATGTATCTTTCTTTATACATTGATATCTCTATAAATACATGTCTATATATCTCTATATATAGATACATGTATGAAGATCTTATATATAGACAGATATAGATCTGTATCTTCATATCTATATCTAAATGTAGAGTTATAGAGACATAGATCTATATAGGTAGTCATAGATACAAATACAGATAAATATGTAGACACACATGTTTGTATAGATGGACATATACGTAGGTCTATTTGTATACATACATACACATATACATTATTATTATTATTTTGAGACGGAGTCTTGCTCTGTCGCCCAGGCTGGAGTGCAGTGTGGAGATCTCAGCTCACTGCAAGCTCCGCCTCCCGGGTTCACGCCATTCTCCTGCCTCAGCCTCCCGAGTAGCTGGGACTACAGGCGCCGCCACCTCGCCCGGCTTATTTCTTGTATTTTTAGTAGAGGCGGGATTTCACCGTGTTAGCCAGGATGGTCTGGATCTCCTGACCTCGTGATCCACCCGTCTCGACCTCCCAAAGTGCTGGGATTACAGGCGTGAGCCACCGCGCCCGGCACACGTATACATTATTAAGGCATTTTGTCTTCCTTCAAAACTCATATAAATATGTTCATGTTGGACTTGTTGGTATTGCTTCACCCAGTCAGTGATGAGTGTGGAAGATGTTTTTATACCTCCTTCTCGGAAACACTGCATCCTATTTCCTGGTGCGTATGAATGAAGCATGTTACTGAATCGCTCCTGTTTACCCGGTACAGAGTCGCATGTGCTTGTCTGTCTCCTGCTGTGAAACGCACCAGGGAGTGTAGGTGGCTGAACACGCTGATGTGCGAACATGCAGATTATTGGGTGGTTCTGACACATCTCTTCCTGCTCCACCGTGATTGCACGTTATTTCTATAGTTGGATAATTGCTAAATTGCCTTCGCCAACGACTGTAAAACCTAGTATCCCAACTAATGTGCGGCGCGGTTCTCCCGCCTTTCATTTTTTGATCTCTTTCAGCGCGTCAACTCGGGCATTGCGGGACCTGAGGAATCTGGGAAGCTCAGATTGGGGGGGATGAGAGAGACGAGTTAACAACATGAGTTCTGTCTTTAACGGCGCTTCTCGCGCACTCCCGCACATGAGTGGAAGACACACGCCCAGCCCTGCATTGATATCTCTATAAATACATGTCTATATATCTCTATATATAGATACATGTATGAAGATCTTATATATAGACATATATAGATCTGTATCTTCATATCTATATCTAAATGTAGAGTTATAGAGACATAGATCTATATAGATAGACATAGATACAAATACAGATAAATATGTAGACACACATATATGTTTGTATAGATGGACATATACGTAGGTCTATTTGTATACATACACACACATATACATTATTATTATTATTATTTTGAGACAGAGTCTTGCTCCATCGCCCAGGCTGGAGTGCAGTGGCAATATCTCAGCTCACTGCAAGCTCCCTTAGGCCAACACTTCCCACAGCGCATGCGCTGCACGAGGTCCCGCCCAACATCGCCCTATCTGTAACCTACATGCATATACAAAAAAATGCTGTTCTAGAAATGCAGAGAGCGCTGAAAGCACACTTATTCATTTTCCAATGTGCTTCTCCAGCCCGAGGAGCTGAAGTTCTGACGAAATAGTCAATGCATGACTTTGGAGTCAAGAAATTTTTTAAAAATAAGGGTTTCGAATTGGAGTGAAAAAGACAAAAATTTTTTAACATTTACTGCACACTGGATTATCATTCTAAATGCGTTTCACACATGAATGCATAAAATCACAAAACATTATCGACATCTATCTTTGCTTTTCCAGTAAGCCCACCACTTGGAATAAATGTTTTTTAAAACAGTAGTTTTTAAAAACTCAGGAATGAACATCAGAGGTAAAGAAAGGGGGTTCCGGCCGGGCGCGGTGGCTCAAGCCTGTAATCCCAGCACTTTGGGAGGCCAAGACGGGCGGATCACGAGGTCAGGAGATCGAGACCATCCTGGCTAACATG
>NW_012098543.1:1211835-1227439 GCF_000951045.1 Mandrillus leucophaeus | reverse complement strand
GCTGGGGACATCTAAGCAGACACGCCCTTCCAGAACAGAGCTGACGGTGCTTTGCAGGCGGTAAGTGCAGAGGATCTGGGTGAGGCTTTTGAAGTCACTGACCCCGTGCAGTCCACGCCCACGTGGCTCAGTCCTGCCACGAGACGCCCCCCAGCGCGCCCAGGCTGGAGAGCGCACCTAGGAACCCACTGTGTTGTGCTCCATGGCACTGCAGGATGGCTATCGCTAACAATAACGTAAGGTTTCCAGTAGCTAGAGGGAGGACAGTGAATGTCCCCAACACACAGACATGAAGCAGGTTTGAGATGATGGACATGCTAATCGCCCTAATCTGATCATTACGCTAAACCTATTCTAAGGTCGCCACCTACCCTGTGAGTATGCACAAGAACTATTTGTCAATTAAAAATAAATTAAATATACACATAAGTAGTAGACACCTTGGAAACCTATCTGAATCTATTAAATATTTGCAATAAAACACAATCCACTATAATTGGAAACATCTTTGCCTGCAAAAACACTTTTATCCGGTAATTGATAATGCTGAACATGAGATTTTATTTTTGCATGGGGTCCGACAATATGTAGTATATGATTGTGGGAGGAAGAACTGGGTAAAGAAATCAATAATATTTTATCGTTGAAAAGAATGCATGAGTATGCACTATTACTATTTGTCAATTTAAAAATAAATTAACTAAATATAAATAGTAGACACCCCAAAACTTTTTGAATCTATTACACATTTGCAATAAAAAGAATGCAGTATGATTGGAAACATCGCTTTCTAAGAAAAAACCTCTTTTTTCCATCGTTGAAAGTACTTAACCTAAGATTTTATTTTTGCATGGGGTCAAAAAGAACATAGTATACACTCGAGGGTGGAGGAATTGGGTAGAGAAATAAGCTACAGGTAGTTTTTTCTTTTAAAAGGGTATGTGACTTTTTAAAACGTAAACTTAATTGACAAATAACAATTGTACATATTTATGGAGTACATTGTGATGCTTTGATAGATGTATATGTTGTGGAATTGTGAGGTCAATCAGTTTCACATATCCATTATTGACATAATTGTCACTTTTTTGTCAAGAACATTTGAAATTCACTCTCTTATTAATTGTGTATGTTTATAGTATGCCTTATTACGAACTACGGTCATCATCTGGTGCCACAGATCTTAAAAAATTATTCCTCTTTTCTCACTGTGCATGAATTTTTAAGATAAACACAGGGGAGGTAAAAGGATTAATGCAAGAAAAGACGTTTCGGGGAAGAAGTTTTAGCAGTTCTGCTTCATAAAAGTGGTAATTTAACCTGTTTCAGTTTTCTGGACGATATGAGCCTTTGGATTTTTTGAAAGCAAGTGAATTTCTTATTGATGGCAAAACAAACAAACAAACAAAAACCCATGATGTTTTCAGAGAAAGAGAGAACACAGCAATTGACCCAGAACAGGACATTTACCTGAGAACATTCCTATCTCCTCATCCTTCTCTTGCTCTTCCTCATTCCCAGAGCGTCTTCCTCAGATGAGATTATCTTGGAAAATCCCATGTGAATTTTGAGAATACGCCTTTTAACTTCATATTCCTTTCCCCACACCACCACTGCACCCACGGGCAGAAGGACCTTGAAATGTAGAAAGGGCGACCTCTCCCTCTGTCCTTTGTCACAGGAGAGGTTCGGGAAGCCTATGGGTGAGAAACCCACCCGAATAGGACAGAGAGACCCACACCCTGATATCTCTGTGAGAATTCTTGGGAACACTCCTTTATCAGGCCCTTCCTTGCATTGCTATAGAGAAATACCTGAGGCTGGGTCATATATAAAGAAAAGAGAATAAGCTCATGGTTCTGGAGGCTGTATGGGAAATATTGCAGCATCTTAGTCTAGGGAGGCCTCAGGGAGCTTTTACTCAAGGCAGAAGGCAAAGAGGGATTAGGCATTTCACATGGCAAAAGCAGGGACAAGAGAGTGGGGAGGCAGGTGCTGGACACTGTTAAATGCCCAGATCTCATGAGAACTCACTCACTCTGGAAAGGACACAACCACAGGGGAGGAGGCTAAACCATTCATGAGAAAAGCGCCCCCATGATCCAATCATCTCCCACCAGGCCCCAGGTCAAACACTGGGGATGACAGTTCCATAGGAGATTTGGGCGGGGACACACATCCAAACTATATCAACTCCCATCTCATCTCTGCAGAGAGGCGAGTCTACACTCCATCCCCAAGCCCCAAGTGCTGCCCAGACTTCAGGATGTTTAAATCCTGGTGAGTTGCTGAGCTCCCGTCCACACCCTGGAGCCGTGCTTGCCTTCCTGCTCCCATCAGAGATTAAAAGCAAGAGCCACTGACTCTTTCCAGGAGCTGTCCCTGGAACTGACACTTGGCTTCTTGCAGTTCTCCCCATCTGAGGTGGGCTTTTAAAAATTCCTGGGATACATGGAGAGTTTGGGTGACCCACCCCCTACAGCCACACTACATACTCTAGTCCATTCCCGGACTCACAGTGAGCCAGGCTGTTCTTAGACCTCACTTATCTTTGGCCCCACAAAGGCCAGAATCTCCAGTCCTGGTTTCCACAGAGCTCCCTGCCATGGGAGACTGAGCTGCCCATCCCCTTTAGAGACATAGAATGAGACAGCCTGGGCTTATGTATGAACATTTTAAACATGCAGAAAATAGTGTATGTTGTTCAAAATATATGGTTCTCGGTTAAAATTTAAAATGATGGGAAGAGCAAACAGCAAATTACGTTATTTGTTTTGGATGTACACGTGTGATAAAATGAAAGTGCTAGGAACAGAATAACTAAGAAATGGAGAAAGAGGGAGAGGTAATTAGATGAGATGTGATTACGTCACGATTAGGTTAGCCGGGGGGAGTGGCTGCGGGGCTCTGGGGCAGTATAAATGCCAGCAGGAAAACGGATCTTCCCCTCAGTGGTCTTTGCTCCCTTCATCGTGGAAGCCCCACTGTGAGGAGTAGAGTTCGCCGAGGGTCCACTTACCCGAGTGGCTGCTGGAGGGAAGGAAGACAACAGGTTGTCCATTACTACTTTGGGCCTTGGTTTATTCCAACAGGAGAAATAGAAGAGTGAGAAACCTCTGTAGTGGGTGGTTTTAGATGTTGAGGTAAAGATTACTTAATTGCTTAACAGTATTTCTTAAGATGGAGCCTGATTCAAAAAAATGTTTCAGAAATTGTAATGATCGAAAAAATATGTATTAAAAAAACAAAAAGAAGAGAAACAAAAAACAAAATAAAAAAATTAAAAACAAAATTTTAGTAATCATATGAAGGTCAACGATTGCAAGGAATGCTCACCCAGCACCCTGAATTGTGTGGGTGCCGGATGAGCAGTTATGGAGACCTGGTGCCTTTGATGGAGGGCTTTTAAATAAGAGATTTCTTCACTTATCTTTTATATCAGTATACTCATTGGCCTTTGCTAGGAGCTGGTAAAAATTCAGGGCCCTGAGCCTCTGCCCATAGAGTAAGCCAAGCAAGACTTAAGCTGCGAGCACCCAATCTATAATGGTGGAATAAACAATGGTTCTACTTAAATATGTAGTTAAAAATGTTTCTTTACCTCTCAATTTTGGTGATTTGGATTTTGAAGAGGAAAGCACATTTTATTCTAGATTTTCTAATGTGTTTGCCCCCAATGTAGCATTCCCTGATCACTTTTTTTTTTTTTTGTATTTTCATGGCAGTATTGTCTTCTTTTTTTCCTAATATGATCTATGAAGATGAATTTTATTATCTTTCTGTGGTAACCCGTGGTAATGTATCCTACTACTGCTTTCAAATAAAGAGCACGTTTTCCTGTCGTATTCCATTTATTTTTTCATCTGCTCCAACTTACTGTTTGATTGACCATTTCCATCTTTTTCGTTTTTGTAATGTCATGTTGTTCTGTCTCTATAGACCTAAGCACTTCCCCCAAATTTTATCTTTTTTCAATCATGTTGTGGCAAAAAAAAAAAAAAAAAAAAAAAAAAAAGGCCCGATTGAGACCCCAGGAGAAGGTTCTTTGTTCTCACACAGGAAGAAATTCCTTGCGAGTTGCAGAGAACAGTGAGACGAGAGAGTTTACTGAAAGCTACTACATTACAGAGTAGGGCGACCTCAGAATGTGACCGGAAAATGCACCGTCTTTTTTTTTTAAGTTGTTCTGATATAGAGGTCTTTTCCATGTGAAGATTTCACTAAGCCGTGTCTACATGCGGTGGGCTGACAGCATGACAACATTTAGTATTCTGTTGATTTAAAGAAAACCCTGCTTGACATTGTAGTGTGTAAGTCAGGAAAGCATAGCTATCATTATCGTGAAGGCATCTAACTTTGAATATGGGGCATCTGGACATTTTGCTTTCATAGGAGTCTGTCTTGCAAGCATTGCTATGCTGCTTCCTCAGCCGCAAACGTCTTAGGACCTGGGTGGTGACTGGCCAGGACTGTGCCTTGCTAGTTTTCAGATGGAGTTGATTTATAAATGGTGTCGCCGTCACTCTCCTCTGCTTCTGTTGCTCTAGCACTGTGGTCATTTAGACAAAGACATTTCCCCTGAACCCAAGTTTTCTACTGCTCATCAGTTTGGACATGAAAGGGATTTATCTGTATTTTCTTTGCACTTTCTGATTTCCACTTGAATATCTTATTTGATCTTAAGGACTTTGATTGCAGAAATTTCAGACAATGTGCTTCATAGTTTAAAACATCCTTATCATTTATAAAATGTAGGTATATCTAATTTTGACAAACAGGGACTACAGATTGATAAGATATCCAGTTTTCTAATATATTAAATTTTCTTTGAGTCCAATTCCATGATCAGTTTTTTCCAGATGTTTGATGGTATACCATGAGGGTCCCTAGAGGAGGCACCTGTGTTGCATACATATCAAACATGCTAAGTCCAGCGAACAATTCTTTTAATAGATCACCTGCTTTTCTCATTCATATTGGTGTCACGTCACTGACAGAGGAAGGTTGCATCCGTGTAGTTTGAATGACAGAAGGTGTGAGTTTACTCCTAGGGACACGGTGGGCACAGCAGAGAGATGGGGCTGACTGCATCCTGCCCCTGGGAGATTCCAGGGGTAGGAAAGAATCAGCGTCTTGTTTTCTTCCCTCCACAGGGAAACAGAATCCCTCGGGCAGGACCAGCAGTGATGGACCCCAACACTCTCTCCATGGAACGGGGGAAGCAGTTCTTAAAGCAGTGTGGGATCCCACAAAGAGATGTGAGTGCGGGAGCTGCGGGGTCACCTGGGAGGCAGGTGGAATGCGGGGAGTCCAAGCCTAGGGGGACGGCTGAAGCAGGCTCCCCGCCCAGGATCGGGTCATAGTCAGGGTTTCACAACCTCCATACGCGGGCACTGACCCGTTAAAATCGATTTGTAATTCCTCTCAGGGACACGGGAAAATGCCAATGCCACCGCCCCTTAGTTCCCACCTGGGAACAGCAGCTCTTCCCGATACCCTGGGCTATCACTCTCGGTGCCACTTGAAGGTCACCAGCAAACTCCTCACCGGCTCTGGAGTAAAGAACTGTGAGATGGCCTTTGTGTCCTCATAGCTTAGCTCCCGCGCATGTGTGAGAACATAAGGAGTTTGGTTTTGCATTCCTGACTTATTCACAGAGAATATAGTCTCCAATGCCATCCAGGCGGCTGCGAACGCCATTAATTTCTTCCTTTTATGGCTGAGTAGTATTCCATCGTGTGTGTATACACATCACAGTTCCTTTATCCACCAGTTGATTGATGGGTATTTGGGCTGGTTCCGTATTTTTGCAATTGCGAATTCTGCTGCTGTAAACACGCACGTACAAGGATCTTTTTCATATAATGACTTCTTAAAAAAACGAAACCAAGAAATATGAGACTGTCCAGCATTCCCTTTAAAATCTGAGGAAGTTGGGAGTTCCTCCTCTCCTCTGCCAAGCCTTCCTCCTGCCTGCAGAACTCAGGTTGCCTCTCCATTCTCCTTTCTCGGCATTAGATTGACTTGATGACAGAGAAATGGGTTGTTCTTGCCTCTGTGGAGGTTCTTCTGCGATTTCCTCTGAAGCCAGGAGAGGATCCGACCATCCGCTGTGTCTCCAATGAAAAATGCCAGGCTTTAGTGGGCCGGCCCCCTACAATTTCACAAAGATGTGGATACCAAGAGGAGAGGTAAGACAAGTATTAGAGAGTAAGGATGGGACGGCCTGGGGGACTCCCCAAGCACAGTGTGGGCTCAAGGTTTCTGCTGAACATACCTGGGGGCTTCCATCTTGCATGTCCCCCCATGACATGGGCTGTGATGTGTGCGATGCCTGGCGTGAATATGCACATACGTGTCAGCGTCGCAGGATCCTCAGAGGGCTGGTCCTGGCTTGGCTTTGTGCCTGCCTCTGTGTGAAGAGTGGCGTGTGGTCACAGGGGTCTCATGTGAACGTCACGAGTGTCCATAGGTTGAATATGAAAGCTTTGCAAAGCTTTGAGCTTCTGGTTGGTTTTCTGAGTGAGACACTATTCTATGAAAATAGCGGGTTTTCTGGAACTAGCTGGAATAAAAATCACTAGTTGTTAGCTATTCATCTCTTGGCTTTGATTAATATTGTCAGAGGGTTTCAGCTCTGAGGCACTGACTGCACACAAACTCAGAGCCCAGAAAACTTTTATGCAAGGCTGCAAATCTCACTTCTCCCTCTAGAAATCAAGCAGCTTTTGGTTTATAAAATCTGTGTCCTGTTCTGGGAGTAGGCCAGGCTGGGAGAGAGTCACAAAATAGCACAACTGGCACCTGGGTTCAGAGAGGACCAAGTTACAGTGGGCGTGACTCAGTGGCCAGTGCGTCCCTCCATCCCCACTTGGGTAAATAAGGGTAGGAGGGACTTTTACCTGGTGTCTGTGTAATGTTCTCTCTCTTTCTTATGATTAGGAAATCCAACAATCAATTAATAAAGAGGACTGATCAGAAGCTCAAGGACCTGCCACAGATGGCAGGTCATCCTGTCCGTCACCAGGCTCAGAGGCCTCCCACAGCCAAGAACCCACAGAAGCAGCAGAGGAGACCCGTGGGGCAGAGGACTCCCGCAGCAGAGGAGGAGGAGTCCAGGGTCAGTGGGGGCTTGAAAATGTTGGTAACCAGTGGACACCAGAGTGTGGGCTTGAACACGGGAACCGTGTTTATGACTTGGGGGTTCCCATGGACTTGGGCCGACACGTCAGTGCTCTCCTCCCTGGCAGACTGGCCCATTCGGAGTCTCTGGGGCGCAGCCTCATTCTCTGTCCAGTGTCACGTCCAGCCTGGTGTTTGCCGAGTCCTCAACACTGGTTCATTATCTTCACTCTCAGACACGCGCGTCCTTCCTCCTGGGATCCCTGTTAAATGGGCTCTGGGGAGGACGATAATATCTTGAGTTTCCTGGCAACCAACAGCCCGTGGGCCTATGTCCCCCTCCTAAAATAATCCATCTCCAACCCCCAGGTCGTGCGTGAACCTTCGCAGGTGCCTGTGATTGCTGTTGACTCGCTGCTCTCTGTCCTCCTCCACCTGCAGGTGAAATGCAAGAACTGCGGGGCCTTTGGGCACTCAGCCAGAAGCAAGACCTGCCCCATTAAGAGGTGGAGTGGGGCCCTTCCTCTGCAGCCCCTGGGCTCACACAAGGAGAAGGAGAACCTGCAACCAGCAAAGCCCCAGCTACCCCAGGCTCCAGGGCCCTTTATGAGGAATGACAGAAAAGAGGAGCAAGGTCCAAGGTAAGGATTTTGCAGGGTCAAGGACTAGCCGTGAGGTCAGCGCCTCAGGAGCTGGTGTCTCCCCTACTCTTTCTGTGCAGCCTTCTCTAGGCACACACAGGAAAGCTCCAAATGCAGGTGGGCAGGGGCCGCTGCCTCCCAGGGTCCACACTCCGAGCTTTTTCCAGCGCTGAGAGTCTCCAGAGGGCAGGGGCTGTGGGAGACCTGGGGATGTTGCCCGTGGTAGGCAGAGCAGCACCAGGGTCTGAATGAACTTAGGGACCTGGGGCCATGGCCGGGCAAGTAGGGGGAGCTTCCTGTAAGCGGGGCTACCTCTGAGATGAGAGAAGGGGCTGTCTTGGCAAAGTTCATAGAGGCCTGAATGTCTCCCTCACCCAAAGCAAGGGCTGGGCTGGGTTCCGGGAGGGTGCTTGGTTCCCAGTCACTGGTGTGGGCAGGAGGATCAGGCGGGTCTGGACAGTGAACGTGATTTCTTCCACAGGCCCCAGCAGCAGCAGAGCAAAGCTCTGACGCAGACATTTCCCAGGAGTCCCCAAGAGAAAACAGAGGGAGCCTGGAAGGAGCCAGTGGAAGCCGGTTTCTTCCGGGTGAGCATTCCCCGGCTCCTCCTCTGTTTCTCCTCTGGGTCCCCTGATTCCTTCACTTCTGTGCCCCTCACGGGTGGGGATCATGTTTAAACCTAGGCTGCCCTGCAGGAGAACTGCGCTACCCAAGGACTTCGAATACTCCAGTTTCCAGCTTCTTCTTCTTCTTCTTCTTTTTTTTTTGAGACGGAGTCTCACTCGGTTGCCCAGGCTGGAGTGCAGTGGCACCATCTTGGCTCACTGCAAGACTGCAAGTTCCACCTCCCGGGTTCACGCCATTCTGCTGCCTCAGTAGCTGGGACTACAGGCACGAGCCACCACCCCCGGCTAATTTTTTGTATTTTTAGTAGAGACGGGGTTTCACCATGTTAGCCAGGATGGTCTCCATCTCCTGACCTTGTGATCCACCCACCTCGGCCTCCCAAAGTGCTGGGATTACAGGTGTGAGCCACCGCACCCGGCCTCAGCTTCTTTGTTTGAAAGTTGGTTTCTGTGCCTTTATTTACAAGTTGGCCAGCAGATGCTGCTAGGCACATTTCAGTGCCCGTGGGGAGTGACTGATCAGATGTCTTCGGGGTACTGGCTGCAGATAAGGCGTCTCCTTCATTTTTATACATGTTCTTACATCTGCTTTCAAAAGGAGCTGTGCCATTTCCAGTCTCCACGTTGTGTGGGGGAATTGATATTCCCTTGATATTAACAACAGACAACATAAAGACAGTTTTAATTTTCATATGTGATAGTCACAGCAAACAGAATGGTAGGCCATCTTTCCCCAACACTATTCCTGAAGTGACAATCCTGCATATATTCAGTGACCGTGTGTACATCCTTTTCTGTGACATTTAATTTCCTATGTCCTATCTCTTTTGTAGGGTCTTCCCTATATTTGATCCTGATTTAGATGCAATCCCAGTGCATATTATTCTCCTCTGTTTCTCATGTCAGCCTGTCCTAGCTTGCTTCTCGTATTCACACAGCTTCTGTTGTGATGTGGTTGCACATGTGAGTTCCCTGCTTCAGAGAGTTTGGAAATTCTACTGCTGAGCTGTCTCATGTGGGGTGTTTTCTCCTGCAGCATCCTACATTGCCTCTGCCTGTCCACAGCACCAAGAAGAGATCTGCCCTGGGCCCTGTGTCCACAGGTCCACCGCCTGTCTACATACCTGGGATGAGATTACTCTGCCCTTCGGGTCACAATGATCGAGCTGAACTGAGCACCTGTGGACCCACCAAGGGACATGGCGGGGACATTACTGCCTTCCTGCTCCCTGTTCTGAAGAGCTCCCACCAGAACCGCACTCTCAGTGCCAGGCCGCCAGCCAACAGGCCTGACGTGTCCTCCCACGGTGCCCCCCAGCCTGCCATGAAGGCGTCTGCGCTGGGTCCCGGCCTTAAATCCCAGGCAGAAATCAAACGTCCCGATGCAGATGCAAAGCCCGGACCACAGCAAGTCAGACGAAAGTGTGGCCAGGACTCCAGAACCCAGACGCCAGGAAAGCAGCCTGCCGCCGTCCCCACCCAGACCGTCCAGAACCCCACAAAGAAAGCAAGACTCAGTTCCTTCCCAAGCCCCGCACTGAGAACTCAGTTCCTGGATGTGGGCACTGTGCGGACACTCCAGCCTCCCTTCACGGCAACTGGACTTGGATCCAGACAGGCACGCAAGCCGACCGCAGAGACAGCAGCCACCAAGACAGCAACCCTGCAGCCCAGAGTCAACCTCCAGCCGCTACCCAGCTCACCTTTCCTGGGCCCAGCCCAGGGCTGCCCCGTCCTCCAGCCTGGACCACCCATTCACGTTCCAGGGAGGCCCGGCAGTGTCACCTTCATGAGAGGGGAGGAGGGACAGGAGAGCCCCAGCTTCAGAACGCCTCCCACATCCCACCCTCCTGAGAACTCTGCTTCTGCTCAGAGTCCTCACGTCTCAAGGGAGCCTGAGGGGCGGTGTCCCCAGGTCTCAAGGAGTGTCCTCTATGAGGACCTTCGGGTCACTTCCTCCTCTGAGGACAGTGACAGTGACTGAGGCCCCCAAGACAAGAAGACCCGGCTTCAAGCGCATGTGACTTGGAAGTGGCTGAAAGGCTGAGAAGCGGAGAGGCAGGAAGCAGCCCTGTGCGGGCTCAGCACTTCCCTGGCGGCAGTGCCTGTTCAAACATGGACCCCAGATACCATCGGGGATCAAGAAACCCTGCCTATTTACATTATGTAAATTTAATCTGCATTAAAATGGGGCTTATGAAAGTGTCCTATACTTTTCTTTTCCAATTACATATAATTATATGAGAAACTGAGTCAACATAAGCAAACAATGTTCCACTGGTGTCAACAGAAAGCTTTGAAACTCATCTGAGGGAGGGAGCCAACCACTGAAATTTGAGTAATTCTGGGCAAAGGGCCCTTCGACGGTAGTGGAAAACCTCAGTATCTACTGACTTAAGAATATTTGACTGTGAAGGAGAGTTGTAGTGAGAAACACTTAGCCTTGGAAAAATGGGGAATTTGTTTTTCTTGGAAGAATGTGGGTTTTTTTAACCAGTGAATTCAAACATTTAAGAAACTGTTCTTTTTTATACCGTATACATTTTTCCAGGATATCAGACAAGAGAAATACTCCATTTGTTTTATGAAGCTACCTAGACTCTGATTTCCACTGTGATAGGGAGGGCATCTCAGCTAGTGCACGTGTGAAGTTGAGGTACCAATATTCTCAATGTTGGAGTGATTCAGTGGATTCAATAACTTATGCAAAGCATATCACGAGTGGCACACGATAAAATGTATCTTACTATTATTATTATTATGCCACAAGTAGTCAATACAGTAACTTCAAGTTTTTAAATGAATTTCACTTCTAAGGATGTATTCTACTAGCCTTGGAACTTTTGTTATTAAAAGTCATTGTAAAATTCTGTTTGGTTAATTTCTTTCCATATGAATAAAACTCGTTGAACCATGACATGTCTTACAGGTGTTTTGAGTTTTCCTTTTCACCTCAGGCCAATTTCCTTGCATTTCAATTATCACGTTTCATTTACTTGAGCAAAGAGGACTGGGTGCCCCGAGTATCACCCACAGAACTGTAGCTTCTGAGAAACACAGACCCTCAGGCACAGGTCGCCCCTGCTGAATCAGTATCTGCAGCTGAATAACAACCCCAGGTGTTTCACAGGTGGGTTAAAGTGGGATAAGCACGAAAATAAACTGACTCTCAATTTGGTTGCACATTGGAATCTCCTGGTGAGTTTCAACCACTGCTCCTGGCTGGGTCCCACCCTTGGAGAGAGTCATGCTCTAAGTCCCGTGTGAGGCTGGATATAGGGGTGGGCAGACCCTGTGTGGTTAAGTCAAACATGGTGTGGAGGTTAGGAAACACTGGAGGGAGAGGTGAAGGAGGGAGAGAGTGAAGACAATGCTTCCCTAACCCGCCTCCTCCCCTTTTCACCTTGGGAAGAAACCTTCCTGAATCCAGAAAGATCAGAAGGCTCCAAGGGTGGGATTTCAGTCTCAGGAGAGTGTCCCTGTCTCCCCAGGACCTGGTCCCTAAAACGCAGTGGGTGGAAGCCTCCAGGCTGCCTCGTGGATGGTGGCTGGAAGCCATGAAGATATAAAGAGTGATCTGGAAACTCAGGTTGAACTCCTCCAGCGTGCTTTAGTCTGGTGATTTTTAAATATACGTTACGTGAGAGCCACCTCTTCAAGTCCGGCCACCCAATTTGCTGTACAGTTTCCCTGATACAGAAGTTACGCTCTAGCCGGCTGTACCGCATGATCCCAGGCAGCCTGAGGGAAATGCAGGGGTGTAGACGAGGCGAGCATGGGGGCTGCCAGGGGAGAAGAGGTTTTCTCTTTTGTTTCTTCACACTAAGTTCTGTGAAGCTTCCTTCTTCTGCTTGTACTTTCAGCATCCACATTGCTAATGGTCTCCTCCGTGAAGTCAAGCCTCAGTGTATTTGTGCCCCGCCCACTTCCTCGCGTCCCTTCGCGGCCTCGCCCAGGCCCCGCCCACCTCCTCGCCGGACTAGCCCAGGTTTGGCTTCGGTCCTGCGCTGATTGGCACAGACCCGGAAGCGGATGGCGTCGTCTGAAGGTTGAACCATCGCGTCTGCGCTTCCCAGTTCTCTTGGCGCTGCTATACCCGCGACGTGGGGTCCCCACAGACCGACTCCTGTTTCTCAACCCAGAGCAAATTGAGACGTCCGGGTGAGAGTCGGTGAGTCGCCTCCTTTTGAGTTTAAAGTCGCCCTGAGGCTGGTCCCGTCCCCGGTCTTTCTGCAGTGGGGCTGTGCAGACACCTCCTGTCGCGAAACTTTCCTTTGCAAAACCGTTCCTGACTCGTCCTCCCGCCTCGCGCTGTTTCAAGTCCTCACCTGCGAGCTGGATTCTCGCCCTGCTCCAGAGCGCCCCCCAGTCTCGCTCTCCTCGGCCCCTGGAGCGCAGCGCTGCAGCCCCAGTGCCCGGGGGTCAGGAAAGCGCTCCGCAGGGTGGGAGTGGGCCCGAGCGAGCGTCTCCAGGGCACCGTTTACAACGTTTTGGGGGATTAAAATATTTCTTTTGAGGTCCCTATGGGCTACCCCTTATCTGGATGAAGGATCTGGCCCTTGGCCGATGAAATGCTGAGGTGAATTGGCCTGAGGCCAGAGCAGATGGGTGCCCTATGCAGATGGAGGGGTGGCCGGTGCTTGGCCGTGGCCACTCCTGGGCTCTCTCGCTTTCCATCTGAGACGTGGTGGAAATGGGAGGGCTACAGGAGAGTAGCCTTTGTTCCTTTGTTACTCCGGGTGGGGAGATGGGGTTTTTTACCTTTGGTCTAGTTTTGCAAAGTTTACGGTAATTGGCCTTAGATTCGCAGAGCCAGGACCCAGATGTTTCCTTTTCTTCTTTGTTACTGGAGATGGTCTCTGTGCCTACGTATCCAGTATGGTCCAGCGGGGGCCGTCCAGTCTCAGTGAAATTCTGGATGAGCCCAGGCAGTCTGTAATTTAGAAAATGTACTTAATGGTCCTTTTCAGTACGGTTTAGGCCTCACCAAGTGACTGTCCTTGTTGTGCTGTTGTACAACTTCTGTCCTAGACAATTGAGCTTTCTTACAGGGGTGGTGAAGTTTTTTCTTTCCTTAGCTACATAGTACTGTCTAATAATTGAGGTTTATAGGACCTAGAAGTTGCTAGTTTGGGCTTTCTGAACTGGAATTGTGTCAGGAACTGGATCAGTGGGCACCAACTCTCGGGCTTCCTAAGGCCATCGGTCTCCGACAGTGGTTCCTCCACATACATAACAAGAAGTAACAGTGAGGGAATGAGCTACATTTTCTGCTAAGTACAGAAACAAGTTCCTTGCCTTTTTTTTTTGGAAGCTCTGGTGCTGGCAGATTTAGCTCATTATAAAGAGCTTGAAACACTGGGTTGGGAGAGCGCATGTGGACCTCCCCTCGGACTAAAATGGCAACTTGGGGGTTTAGCCTTGTCCTGTTGATCCTCAGGGTTACACGTTCTCTTTTTTTCTAATGGGAGTGTAGGAGATTAGTGCTTATTAATTCTAGTGGGTTCCAGTGACCGGTGGCACAGGAGGGGTTGGCTTCTTTTTTTTTTTGAAGGTGAACTGGGTCTTTTTTGTCCTTTTTCTAAGTAGCCTAAATAACACATGGCCAATAGGCATAATTTTCACACACCTCTGCCTCATGACAAACATATTTATTTTCTACTGTGTAGCTCCTTTCTTAGTTAAGAGATCCACATCTTAATCTTAGCTTGTTACTATTAATGGCTGCACAAGCATCAGATTTAAAGTTTCTTGTTTGGGGATTCTTTTTCTTCTGTTCTAGTTATTAGTTTACTTGAATCACCTAGGAAAGGACCAGTTCTTAATCTTATTTGAAAAATGGTGGTTGCAGCGGGCTTGATGGGTTATAACACATATCAGGTTGGTCATTTCCTGGGCTACATACCTTGTACTGAATAGCATTGTACAAATAAGTTCCTTTTAACATTCCTGTACATTCATAATAACTATAGAACAGAAAGATTGTTTTAATTTGCTGTCCTGTCTGAGTGACTTGATGAATACACTGGGAACAGTCCTTAGTTTGAGGAAGGTCAGTTGAAGGCTTTACTGTAGAAGTCTAAAATTTAAGAAAAATGAGTCCCGTGATGAGCCTCCTCATGCTCCGGCCGTGTGTAGACCAGTCAGCTTCCGGGTGTGACTGGAGCAGGGCTTGTCGTCGTCTTCAGGGTCACTTTCAGGGGTTATCTGGGCTTGGTCTTGCCTCCCAGGTTTCAGGTGCGGGTTTTACACAGCAATGGTGGATCCAGGCTGGGATTCCTTCTACCTTCACGGCGGTGGGTGTGGTCAGGATGACGGTCTGGGGTCTTTTCCACTGTGGGTCCTAAGGGGCTACATTCCAGTCCTTGATCCACAGTCGATCACCTGGGGAAAAAGAGTGAACTGGGGAGAATAAGCTAACGGGGCATCTGTCATTTACCTGGGCTGAAATCATTTGTGTAATTTTTCCTAAGGCCTGTAACTGTCTCTGTAACTCAATTTCACCTAACTCGGGGAGTGCCCGGGAGTCCCTGTAGTATGGGAGGGGGTCTATGATATAATATTTCATAAGGGGAATATCCTGTTCTCTTGGAGTATGCCTAATCTTAATACCATAGGGAGAGCCTGTATCTATTTTAATCCTGTTTCCTGACACACTTTCCTTAAGCTATCTTTGATAGTCCGATTTATCTGCTCCACCTTTCCAGAACTCTGAGGTTGGTAGGCGGCACGCAGTTTCCATGTGATGTTTAATACCTTTGCCGTCTTCTGTACTAAGTCAGCCACAAACGCCGGCCTGTTATCTGAGCCAATTCATAAGGGCAGTCCAAATCTAGGAATAAAGTCTCGAAGAAGCACACGGGTTACTTCACAAACTTTCTCAGTTTGTGTGGGAAAAGCCTCCACCTACCTAGAGTAGGTACACACGAGAACTAGTAAATACTTGTTACTTCTACACTTTGGCATTTCTGGGAAGTCCACCTGGAGATCTTCAAAGGGGGCTGCTTCATGAGCTTTTATGCCAGCGGAACGGCTGAACCCTGCCTCGCATTGTGCTGTCGGCAGGTAACACACCACTGCGCCATGGTTTTGGCAAGGGCTGACAAATGCCAGATGTAGGAGTACCAGCCTGACAACTTTTCAAGTGACTCCTGACCTAGATGGGTGGTTTCATGCACCCCCAGTACAACTGTGGCTCCTAGCAGCTGTGGCACA
>NW_012098543.1:1206543-1207815 GCF_000951045.1 Mandrillus leucophaeus | reverse complement strand
GCTTGGGAAGAGGCTCCCCTGGGCATGGTCCTGGGAAGGGCTCACACCAGACATGGATGGAGATGGGCTGTGGACCCCGTGCTGTCAGTGATGTTGGGCGGCAGGGATTGTTCAGCGGCCACATCTGGGTGCACATTTAGCTCTTTCTGGACCAGGTAAGAGAAATTGTATATGAAAGTCATACATTAATGTGCGCTGGTATCTGGTAAATTCTGGAAAAGGAGGCAAACTAGGGGAGATATTTTGTGTCTGATTTTGTAATGCATTTGAAGCTACACTAGTGAGTCAATATGTCTCTGACTCCACACTTTTTGTTTTAGGAGACAGGGTGTCACTCTCGGGCCTAGTCTGGAGTGCAATGGCACAATTCTAGTTCACAGCAGCCTCGAATTCCTGGGCTCAAGTGATCCCCACATTAGACTCCCAAGGAGCTAGGATGACAGGCATGTGCCACCATGCATGGCTAATTCTTTTGTTTTTATTTTATTTAGAGTTGGGGACTTGCTATGTTGTCCAGGCTGGAGTGCAGTGGCAAGTCATAGCTCACTATAGTCTTGAACTCCTGGCCTCAAATGATCCTCCCACCTGAGCCTCCCAAATTGCTGGGATTATAGGTGTGAGAAAGCCCAGCCAGGACTCTGCACTTTCAATGGCTTGGAATAGAATCGAAAGTGGAGATAGATGTCAGTGACAGAGTTAGCTTTATTCCATCATTGACTTCAAATTATAAAATCAATGTAAATATCTAAATGCAGGGGATTCTTTAAATCATTCTCAGCACTTTGACCCCACAGAGACGGTTTTTTTTTGTTTTTTTGTTTTTTTTTGTGGTTTTTTTTGCACGGACTCTGATGAAGCAAGCATTTGAGGTAAAAATGATTATAAGTTTGCTGTGACATAAGAGCACAACTTATGTCGTTAGAGAGGATGGAGCCATTCTTTTTCTACCCATTATTATTAAATGATTCTTTTATTTTAAACACCACACACTGTATATATGTGCTGTGTAGTAAAAGTCCAAAGAAAAGTGCACTTATGCATCCCCTGTCCTGTCCAACCTTCCACCCGTCCCCATGGCTCAATGGGGAATCACTGTTGAGGGTTCCGTGGCAAGTCAGTGCAATCCTTTAGTGTATTCATACATCGTTATGAGACTTTAGAAAAAATTATTTGATGAATTTTTTTTTTTTTTTTTTTTGCATGTTTTTTGAGACAGGGTCTCACTCTGTCATCCGCCTGGAGTACAGTGGCACATTGCAACCTCTGGCTCTC
>NW_012098543.1:1202471-1204033 GCF_000951045.1 Mandrillus leucophaeus | reverse complement strand
TACTTGTTACTTCTACACTTTGGCATTTCTGGGAAGTCCACCTGGAGATCTTCAAAGGGGGCTGCTTCATGAGCTTTTATGCCAGCGGAACGGCTGAACCCTGCCTCGCATTGTGCTGTCGGCAGGTAACACACCACTGCGCCATGGTTTTGGCAAGGGCTGACAAATGCCAGATGTAGAAGTACCAGCCTGACAACTTTTCAAGTGACTCCTGACCTAGATGGGTGGTTTCATGCACCCCCAGTACAACTGTGGCTCCTAGCAGCTGTGGCACACCTACTCTCCTATTTGGTAGCAGAATCCTTCCTTCTTCCACCTCGGTTACCTTAGTCATGCACTGCAGAGGACACCAGCGAGCTTCCACCTCGGTTGCCTTAGGGAACTCCAGAGCTGACTCAGAAGCTCTAAAAGCAACAGCCACCCCCTACTGCGCATCAGTCACAGCCCCCCTGCTCCCTCAAGCACCTGACCTCGTACCTACTCATTCTAAAGAAGAAAAAGACTTTCTCCAGGCAGAGGGAGGACAAGTCATGGAAGAAGGACTTCTTTTAAGGGCTTGCAACTCTAAGGGGTCCACGTGAAAGGGTCATGATAGATCAAGCAAGTAGGGTACATGACTAGGGACTACATGCATCAGCTAACAGAACAGAACAGAACAGAACAGAAAGTTTTGCAGTGCTTCTTGATACAATGTCTGGAATTTACATATAACGTAAGTAGTTTAGGTCAGGGGTTGATATTATTATTTTTATTTTTAACCACCAGGGCCGGGTGGTGGCGCCAAGGCCATCTGGCTATCTTACTTCTGTTTCTTTTTGCTTTCTCACTTTTCTCCTGTCTTGTGAACTAGGCAAGGGGGAGGGAGGAGGGCAGCAGGAGAAGTAGTGGTCTTCCTACCTCAGCCTCCAGAGTAGCTGGGACCACAGCCGCGCACCACCACACCACACTGATTTTTGTGTTCTTGATAGAGACGGGCTTTCACCATGTTGCTCAGGCTGGTCTCCAACCCCAGGGCTCAAAGGATCCAGTCTCATCGGCCTCCCGAAGTGCTGGGATTTCAGGTATGCTGTTTTATCAAAGATTGCTATTGTCATAGGATGGGACCCACACTCAATAATACTTACAGTGGAGCTGGTGGTCCTTGTCTGTGTCCAGCATTAAACATCAAGGCAGTTTCCTCCATGTTGAGAGCTGAGATCAGCCTGTGATCCATAGGGAGGTGAGGGAACTGTGCTCTGTGTGGGGTTTGGTTAGGGCCAGATCTGTGCCCTGGAGATCTGTGCCCTGCTGCAGCGTGTGTGTGTGGACTTTTCCAGGAGGGAGCAAGATCTGAAAACGGGTCAAAATTACCCTTGTAGGTCTTGCTGTGGGACGTTCTTATCTCTGCATGATCTCTGGTACAGTGGGCAGCAGAGGACCATCTTTCTCCCGGGTGAGGTCTCCCCTGTGTGAGTTTTGTCACAGGAAAGGAGGGAGTGATTTCTAAATATTAAATCTCTGATGTTTTTTCACACACAGGATTTCCAAAGACTCATGTTACATGAGGAAGCCACCAAGAAGAG
>NW_012098543.1:1196006-1201152 GCF_000951045.1 Mandrillus leucophaeus | reverse complement strand
AGTGCAATCCTTTAGTGTATTCATACATCGTTATGAGACTTTAGAAAAAATTATTTGATGAATTTTTTTTTTTTTTTTTTTTGCATGTTTTTTGAGACAGGGTCTCACTCTGTCATCCGCCTGGAGTACAGTGGCACATTGCAACCTCTGGCTCTCAGGGTCAAATGAGTCTTATGCTTCAGCCAACTGAGTAGCTGCAGTTACAGATGCGTGCTACACTCCTGGCTAATTGCTGTATTATTAGTACAGGTGGGGTTTCCCCATGTTGGCCAGGCTGGTCTCGTACTCTTGGCCTCAATTAATCCTCCCACCACGGCCTCCCAAAGTGCTGGGATTTCAGGTGTGAGTCCCGCTTCCAGCCTGATGAATGTTTTGTCATGGTATTTTGTCCTGCAAGTTCTGAAAATTTTCATGTTTCCAAGGTAGAAAACAAGATAGCTTGCCTTTTAAATCTTTCTTGGAACTTTCTCTGAATGAAGACACGTGAGTCCTTGACAGTTTTGTTTCGTTTCTTTTTGTTGTTGTTGTTGTTGTTGTTGTTTTTAGACGGAGTTTCATTCTTGTTGCCCAGGCTGGAGTGCAATGGCACGATTTCAGCTCACTGCAACTTCCGCCTCCTAGGTTCAAGTGATTTACCTGTCTCAGTCTCCCAAGTAGCTGGGATTATAGGCATGCGCCACCATTCCCAGCTCATTTTGTATTTTTACTAGAGACAGGATTTGTCCCTGTTGATCAGGCTGGTCTGGAACTCCCAACCTCAGGTTATCCACCCATTTCAGCCTTTCAAAGTGCTGAGATTACAGCCATGAGCCACCACGCTCAGCCTTTTAAAAAAAAAAAAATTATTATTTTTGAGTTGGTCTTGCTCTCTTTTTTTGAGATGGTCCAGCCCAGGCTGGAGTGCAGTGGCATGATCTCAGCTCACTGCAACCTCTGCCTTTCATGTTCAAGCGCTTCTCCTGCCTCAGCCTCCCGAATAGCTGGGACTACAGGCACGCGACCACGCCCAGCTAATTTTTGTATTTTTAGTAGAGACGAGATTTCACTATGTTGGCCAGAATGGTCTCTATTTCTTGACCTTATGATCCACCTGCCTCAGCCTTCCAAAGTGCTGGGATTACAGGCGTGACCTACCACGTGTGGCCAAGCCCAGGGTTTATGTAGAAAACACATCATTTGCAATATATATACTTTTTTTGTTGTTGTTTAGAAAGAGTGTCACACTGTTGCCCAGGCGGGATTGCAGTGGTGTGATCTTGGCTTAGGGCAACCTCCGTTTCCAGAGTTCAAGCAATTTTCTTTCCTCAGCTTCCTGAATCGCTGGGATTACAGGCACCCCCCCACCATTCCCAGCCAGTTTTTAAATTTTTAGTAGATACGGAGTTTCGTCGTGTTGGAGAGGTTGGTCTCGAACTCCTGACCTTGAGTGATCCATCCACCTTAGTCTCCCAAAGTGATGGGATTACAGGTGTGAGCCAACATGCCTGGATTTATTTTATATATATATATATAGATATACATACACACATATCTATATGTGTATATATAGATGTGTGTATCTGTTTATCTATATATATATATTTTTGTTGTTGTTGAGATGGAGTCTTACTCTGCAGCTCAAGCTGAAGTGCAGTGGCATGATCTCGGCTCACTGCAACCTCTGCCTCAGCCTCCCGAATAGCTGGGACTACAGGCACGCGACCATGCCCAGCTAATTTTTGTATTTTTAGTAGAGACGAGATTTCACCATGTTGGCCAGAATGGTCTCTATTTCTTGACCTTATGATCCACCTGCCTCAGCCTTCCAAAGTGCTGGGATTACAGGCGTGACCTACCATGTGTGGCCAAGCCCAGGGTTTATGTAGCAAAGACATCATTTGCAATATATATACTGGTTTTTTGTTTAGAAAGAGTGTCACACTGTTGCCCACGCGGGATTGCAGTGGTGTGATCTTGGCTTAGGGCAACCTCTGCTTCCAGAGTTCTAGCAATTTTCTTTCCTCAGCTTCCTGAATCGCTGGGATTACAGGCACCCCCCCACCATTCCCAGCCAGTTTTTTAATTTTTAGTACGGAGTTTCGTCGTGTTGGAGAGGTTGGTCTCGAACTCCTGACCTTGAGTGATCCATCCACCTTAGTCTCCCAAAGTGATGGAATTACAGGTGTGAGCCAACATGCCTGGATTTATTTTATATATATATAGATATACATACACACATATCTATATGTGTATATATAGATGTGTGTATCTATCTATCTATATATACATATATATATATATTTTTTGAGATGGAGTCTTACTCTGCAGCCCAAGCTGAGGTGCAGTGGCATGATCTTGGCGCACTGCAAACTTTGCCTCTGGTTATCAAGTTATTCTCCTGCCTCAGCCTCCCAAGTAACTGGGACTAGAGGTGTGTACCACCACACCTGGGTGTGGTTTTTGTTTTTGTTTTTTTTGTTTTTTTTTTTGTATTTTTAGTAGAGACGGAGTTTCACCATGTTGCCCTGGGTGGTCTCAAACTCCTGAGCTCAGACGATCCACCTGCCTCGGCCTCCCAAAGTGCGGGGATTTTAGGTGTGAGCCACTGTGCCAGGCCATATATTTTTTTATATTGTCCATAAAACTGAGACTTCTGTAGTGACTTAGGGGATTTTAAAATCTATCATGAAAAAGTACAATAAAACACAACTATACAGAAAAATTTTTCAAAAATACCTTAATGTGGATTTGTCAGAACACAGTCTTGGATCAAATAAATACTCATTTTCTCTTTTCTCATTTCATGTTAAGGTGATAACTCAGTCCCCCATGTTTTGTGGAAATGTGTTTTTCATTTTAGGGACGCTTGACTTTCAGGGATGTGGCTATAGAATTCTCATTGGCGGAGTGGAAATGCCTAGACCCTGTGCAGAGGGCTTTATACACGGCCGTGATGTTGGAGAACTACAGGAATCTGGAGTTTGTGGGTGAGGAAAATGTCCCTCTAGACATGAGGAATCTGTCCTTGTCTATCTTGGCTCTTCCTGGTTTTGTATTCTCTTGTGATGTTGCCCCGTGCATGCTTTTGATGTACATGTCATTGTTTTCTGCAGTGATGACCCTCCTATCTGTCATGGATAGCTTCTTAGAGCTGTCTGTTTTTACATAAAAACAGAAAATTCATGAACACTTTGACTAATACAATTGAACATCATCCTGCTGTAGGCAGAGATGTCCTTGGAAGCCCTGAGCAGAATTGTCAACGTGGTCCAGGATACGAGATAGAAAGCATGACACTGACTGACAAGTGTTTCCAGCTGTGGTTCTGGTTTTGTTTTCTTTTTGTTTGTTTGTTTTTAGATAGAGTCTCCCTCTGTTGAACAGGCTGGAGTGCAGTGTCATGATCTCAGCTTATTGCAACCTCTGCCTCCTGGGTTCAAGCAATTCTTGTACCTCAGTCTCTCAACCTAACTAGAATTACAGGCACATGCCTTCATACCTGGCCGATTTTTGTATTTTTAGTAGATGTAGGGTATCACCATGTTGGCCAGTCTGGTCTTGAACTCCTGGCCTCAAGCAATTTGCCCGCCTCAGCCTCCAAGTGTTGGGATTACAGGCATGAGTCATCACATTTGGCCTTTCTTTCTGGTTTTTGAGAACCATCACAGAAGCGTCTCTCGCTGGCACTGTGACAGTGTTCATCTCATAAACTAATGATCATTTTCTCTAAGCAGCAGTCACTGCTGTAGAAAATTTCTCCTAGGGAGGACATCATTCAGGCTTACTGCCTCATACATATGAGGCTCTTGACTGAACTCTTTTTTTTTTTTTTTTTTGGACACAGAATTTTGCTCTTGTTGCCCAGGCTGGAGTGCAATGTCATGATCTCCACTCACTGCCACCTCTGCCTCCTGGGTTCAAGCAATTCTGCTGCCTCAGCCTCCCGAGTAGATGGGATTACAGGCATGCACCACCACACCTGACTAATTTTTGTATTTTTGGTAGAGACAGGGTGTTTCTAAACTTTGAAGATCACATTTGGGAAGTTTAAGTATTGCTTTTTGTGTAATATTTACACACTTCAATATTAACTATTATTTATCCTCTGTACTTAATTGGAAACCTATTGGTCTTTATGTTTTTTAGATAGCTTTTTAAAATTCATGATGGAGTTCTCATCAACTGGGCACAGTAATACCAGAGAAGGGTTCCACACAGGGACATTGGAAAGACATAAAAGTCATCCCATTGGAGATTTTTGCTTCCCAGAAATCAAAAAAGATATTCATCACTCTGAGTTTCAGTGGCAAGAAGTTGAAAGAAATGGCCATGAAGCACCTATGACAGAAACCAGAGAGATGACGGGTAGTACAGACCGATATGATCATAGTCATGCTGGAAACAAGCCTATTAAAGATCAGCTTGGATCAAGCTTTCATTCACATCTGCCTGAACTGCACATATTTCCGACTGAAGGGAAAATTAGTAACCAAGTGGACAAGTCTGTCAGTGGTGCTTCCTCAGCTTCAATATCCCAAGGAATTTCTTGTAGACTCAAAACCCATATTTCTAATAAATATGGGAAAAATTTCCTCCATTCTTCATTATCCACACAAATACAGGAAGTACGCATGAGAGAAAAACCTTGCCAATATAATGAGTGTGGCAAAGCGTTTAATTATAGCTCACTCTTAAGGAGCCATCACATAACCCATTCAAGAGAGAAACAATATAAATGTGATGTATGTGGCAAGATCTTTAATCAGAAGCGATATCTTGCATGTCATCGTAGATGTCACACTGGTAAGAAAACTTACAAGTGTAATGAGTGTGGGAAGGTCTTCAGTCAAACATCATCTTTTACATGCCATCGTAGACTTCATACTGGACAGAAACCTTACAAGTGTAACGAATGTGGCAAGACATTCAGTTGGAAGTCATCCCTTAGATGCCATCGTAGACTTCATACTGGAGAGAAACCTTACAAGTGTAATGAGTGTGGCAAGACCTTCCATCAGAAGACATCCCTTCAATGCCATCATACAGTTCACACTGGAGAGAAAGCTTACAAGTGTTATGAGTGTGGCAAGACCTTCAGTCAGATGTCATCCCTTACATGCCATCGTAGACTTCATACTGGAGAGAAACCTTACAAGTGTAATGAGTG
>NW_012098543.1:1187087-1195806 GCF_000951045.1 Mandrillus leucophaeus | reverse complement strand
GTAGACTTCATACTGGAGAGAAACCTTACAAGTGTAATGAATGTGGCAAGACGTTCAGTGAGAAGTCATCCCTTAGATGCCATTGTAGACTTCATACTGGAGAGAAACCTTACAAGTGTAATGAATGTGGCAAGACCTTCCGTCGAAGTTCAGGCCTTGTAATTCATAAGGCAGTTCATAGTGAAGAGAAACCTTACAAGTGTAATGAGTGTGGCAAGACCTTCCGTCAGAAGTCATACCTTCAGTGTCATCATAGACTTCATACTGGAGAGAAACTTTACACATGTAATGAATGTGGCAAGGTTTTTAGTAGAAGACAAAACTTTGCACATCATCATAGACTTCATACTGGAGAGAAACCTTACAAATGTGAGGAATGTGACAAAGTTTACATTCGCAGATCACAGCTTGAAACACATAGGATAATTCATACTGGAGAGAGATCATACAAATGTAAGGTTTGTGACAAGGCTTTCTGGAAAAAGTCATGCCTTGTACACCATAAGAGAGTTCATACTGGAGAGAAACCGTACAAGTGTAATAAATGTGGCAAGACCTTCAGTCAGAAGTCAAATCTTCAGTGTCATCATACACTTCATACTGGAGAGAAACCTTACACATGTAATGAATGTGGCAAGGTTTTTGGTAGAAAAGCACACCTTGCGCGTCATCATAGAATTCATACTGGAGAGAAACCTTACAAATGTGAAGAATGTGACAAAGTTTTCAGTCGCAAATCACACCTTGAAAGACATAAGAGAATTCATACTGGAGAAAAACCATACAAATGTAAGGTTTGTGACAAGGCTTTCCGGAGTGATTCATGCCTCGCACAACATCAGAGAGTTCATACTGGAGAGAAACCTTACAAGTGTAACGAATGTGGCAAGGTTTTTAATCAAAAAGCACACCTTGCACAACATCAGAGAGTTCATACTGGAGAGAAACCTTACAAGTGTAATGAGTGTGACAGAGCCTTTAGTGGGAAGTCAACACTTATTCACCATCAAGCCATCCATGGTGTAGGGAAACTTTACAAATGTAATGATTCTCACAAAGTCTTCAATAATGCTACAGTCATTGCAAATCATTAGAGAATCCATAAAGAAGAGAGATCTTGTGAAGGGGGCCACCTGTTCCACACCTGTGGGTGTTTCTTGTCAGGTGGGACGAGAGACTGAGAAAAATAAGACACAGAGACAAAGTATAGAGGAAGAAAAGTGGGCCAGGGGACTGGCGCTCAGTATACGGAGGACCCGTGCTGGCACCAGTCTCTGAGTTCCCTCAGTATTTATTGATCACTATCCTCTACCATCTCGGTGAGGGGGATGTGGCAGGACTATAGGGTAATGGTGGGGAGAGGGTCAGCGGGAAAACGTGAGCAAAGGACTCTGCGTCAGAAATAAGTTTAAGGAAAGGTGCTGTGACTTGATGTGCACGTAGGCCAGATTTATGTTTGACTTTACACAAACATCTCAGTGCAGTAAAGAGCAGTATTGCCGCCAGCATGTCTCATCTCCAGCCATAAGGAGGTTTTATCCTATCTCAGTAAATAGAATGTACGATCGGGTTTTACACTGAGACATTCCATTCCCAGGAAGGAGCAGGAGACAGATGCATTTCTCTTATCTCCACTGCAAAGAGGCCTTCCTCTTTCACTAATCCTCCTCAGCACAGACTGTTTATGGGTGTTGGGCTGGGGGACGGTCAGGTTTTTCCCTTCCCACGAGGCCATATCTTAGGCTGTCTCAGTGTGGGAAGACCTTGGACAATACCCAGACTTTTTTGGGCAGAGGTCCCTGCAGCCTTCCGCAGTGCATTGTGTCCCTGGGTACTTGAGACTGGAGAATGGCGATGACTTTTACCAAGCATACTGCCTGCAAACACATTTTTAACAAAGCACAACCTGCACAGCCCTAAATCCATTAAACCTTGAGTCAATACAGCACATGTTTCTGTGAGCACAGGGTTGGGGCTAGGGTTACAGATTAACAGCATCTCAAGGCAGAAGAGTTTTTCTTAGTACAGATCAGAATGGAGTTTCTTATGTCTTCCTTCTTCTACATAGACACAGTAACAGTCTGATATATCTTTCACCCACAATCTGAAAAGTGTAATGTGGCAAATTTTTCAGACATCGTTCATAACTTATAGTTCATCAGCGAACTCATACTGGAGAGAAACCTTACAAATGTCATGACTGGCAAGGTCTTCAGTCAAGCTTCATCCTATGCATAACATAGAAGTCATTCAGGAGAGAAATCTCACAAGTGTGATGATTATGACAAAGCCTTTACTTCACATTCACAAATCATTAGGCATCAGAGAATCCATACTGGACAGAAATCTTACAAATGTCATAAGGGCGGCAAGGTCTTCAGTCTGGGTACTCCATGCAGAACATCAGAAAATTCATTTTTTGAGATAATTGTTTCAAATGAAATGAATATAGAAAATCATAAAGCTTTAATTGACATTAGAGTCAACTCCGCGTTGACTTGAGTTTGAGTTGACTTAACATTGAGTTCAAGCATTAATTGACATGAAAAGTGTTAATGTTAAGAAGAATGGGCCAGGTGCAGTGGCTCATGCCTGTAATCCCAGCACTTTGGGAGGCCAAGGCAGGTAAATCACTCTAGGTCAGCAGCCTGGCCAACAGCCTTGAGCCACTTTACCCAGCCTGGTTTCAATTTTTATTTTTTGAGATAGAGTCTTGCTCTTGTTGCCCAGGCTGTAGTGCAATGATATGATCTCAGCTCACTGAAACCTCTGCCTCCTGCATTCGAGCAATTATCCTGCCTCAGCCTCCTGAGTAACTGGGATTAGTGGTGTGTGCCAACACCATGCTAATTTTTTTTTTTTTTTTTTTTTTTTTTTGAGACGGGAGTCTAGCTCTGTCACCCAGGCTGGAATGCAGTGGCCAGATCTCACCTCACTGCAAGCTCCGCCTCCCAGGTTTACGCCATTTTCCTGCCTCAGCCTCCCAAGTAGCTGGGACTACATGAGCCCGCCACCTCGCCCGGCTAGTTTTTTTGTATTTTTTAGTAGAGATGGAGTTTCACCCTGTTAGCCAGGATGGTCTTGATCTCCTGACCTCGTGATCCGCCCGTCTCGGCCTCCCAGAGTGCTGAGATTACAGGCTTGAGCCACGGCGCCAGGCCAATTTTTGTATTTTTATTTATTTTTATTTTATATTTTATTTTATCTTTGTTTTGAGATGGAGTCTCGCTCTTGTCACCCAGGCTGGAGTAGTGGTGTGATCTCACTGCAACCTTTGCCTCCTGGATTCAAGCAATTGTCCTGCCTCAGCCTCCTGAGTAGCTGGGATTATAGGTGCCTGCCACCACGCCTGGCTAATTTTTGTATTTTTAGTAGGGGGTTTCTCTATATTGGTCAGGCTGGTCTCGAACCCCTGACCCCAGCTGATCCACCCACCTCGGCCTCCCAAAGTGGAAGGATTACTTACAGGCATGAGCCACTGTGACTGACCTTTTTTTTTTTTTTTTTTTTTTTTTTTTTTGAGCCTGTTTTGCAACCTTTACAAAAATCAGGGTTTTCCCACGAGATCACGAAGATTTTCACATAAGGGACTTCTGACCATTTGTGTTGGTGTTGCTGTTGGCAGTAAAGGTCAAGGGGGAATATGGTAATAGCATTCAAACTTCCCACCTTTGGCCACGTTCCTGCCTTTCTAGTTGATAGAAAGGCCAAACTCAGTTACTTGGGAGGCTGAGGCAGGAGAATCACTTGAACCCAAGAGGCAGAGGTTGCAGTGAGCCGAGATTGCGCCATTGTACTCCAGCCTGGGCAAAAAAAAAGTCTTAAAAAGAAAAGTCATGCCTCTTCACCTCTTGTGTGTGCTTGACTCGTCTTCTCGCCAGGTCTTCTCACAAGACTTTCAGGATTAAGCGAGTCCTGACCAAGAAACAAAAGCAAAATTGTCCCATTTCCTAGTGGATTCGCATGAAAACTGGTACTAAGGTCACAATTATGTTACCATATCAAGCTGAAAATGTCACCACTATCTGGAGAGTTGGATATGTTTTATTGGGAATATATTTTTTATCTCTCTGTTATGAATGCATTTGTTGGCTGGGTTCGGTAATATGTGAAACATTTCATTTCAAAAAAATGTCAAGTGAAGTAATTCAATAGAGTACTTTACTCTTTGTTTTGTTTTTTTGAGATGGAGACTCCACTATGTTCAGTGGATCACACCTGTGGTCCATGCATCTTGGGAGACTGAGGTGGGAGGATTGCTTGAGACCGAGTCTCCTGGGAATCTTCTAGTCTCTTCTAACCCATTTCATGACAGACCCTTGAACTCTACTTTGTCATCTACCTGTGACCCCAATTCCAGTTATTCCACCTTTCCACACCGAACCAATATATGTCTTACATGTTTTGATTGATGTATTATGTCTCCCTAAAATGTGTGAAACCAAACTGCAGGCTGAACACCTTGGGCACACGTCGTCAGGACCTCCTGAGGCTGTGCCCACGGGGGCATTTTTAACCGTGGCAAAATATATTTTTAAATTGATTGAGACCCAGTAGATACTTCACAAGCTCATGAACACAGAAAAAATCAAGAGAGAACAGAAAAAAAACTAGATGTAATGGAAAGCACAAAATCGGGTCCAAAACGTGAACTCCTTCATATTTATTCAACATAAGGAAATGCTCTTCAACTTTGTGTGGAAGATAGATTACTAATATTTGATTAAAATAAAAACCCATTCTATGTAATGTTAGCCAATTTAAAACTGCAAATAGTGATCAATTATATGTATGTATGAAACTTCCTAATATTTCACTTGGTATTGCTATTACTGCGTTCTTGGAGTAGGAGCTCAGTCTGTCAGATACATTACAGGAGAGTGGTGTCTCTCCATAGTTGGGCTTAGGTCTCTGTGTTGCACGAGGGGATAAACTGTTAGGCAGGAACCTAGGAGAGCTAGAATGACAAAGTTCATGTCCATTAAAGCTAGCAAGACATATCCCTACTGCTCACGCATGAGTCACGGTTATAAGATGTTTACGGTTAAGGGAAGCATCTTAATGATACCTGTAAGGACAAACTCCTACAGAAACACGATGTCCAGACGACCCAATAGCCCATGACAATGTTTGCTTTTAAGATAGCAGGCTGGTCTCAGACTCCTGACCTCCGGTGATCCGCCCGCCTCGACCTTCCAAAGTGCTGGGATTACAGGCGTGAGCCACCACACCCGGCCAAAGATAGCTTCAAACCAACAAAGTAACAAGTTTTGTCACACTGTCAGCCCACCGGCAGGGAGACATACCTTAGCTTTTACTTAGGCCCCTATGTAAGAAAAACTTCATGAGGAGGTGTTCCCCCTGCTTTCTAAGGACGCCCTGCTGTGTAACTGGTAGCTTTCAATCAACTCTCCTCACTGCACTGGGACACTCGCCTTGAATTCTTTACTGCCCGCAAGATGCAAGAACTCTAACATGAGGTGTGGACTGTGACCCCGTTTTAGGCAACAAAACGACTGAACGTTATACAAAAACAGACAGTTGATCTAATTCTCATAAAAATAGGAATTTCGTAGTCCTCATCCAGCATGCCAAGAAAAGATCGACACTGGAGTCACCGTTCATGATAACAAAGGGGCTGACAGCTGGGAAACATGGGTGGATAAGGATGAGGCGCTCAGCAGCCGCCAGCTGGGATTAATGAAAAGGGCAATAGGATCCTGAAAGGGGGAAGACATCGTGTAAAAGGATGTAAAAGCTGCAGAGCCCCTGGGCCTGCGAGTTTCCCATGGTGAACCTGGGACTCCCTGATAACTGCACAAACTCGCGTGGGGATTTCAACATTCCGAAGCACCCAGATTCCTGGTGTGGCCGGACTCGGGGCTAGGGTGCTGCGAAAGGCAGGTCTGAAGCAGAAAGACAAAAACAAAAACAAAAACAAAAACCGTCACGTGAGTCAGCCCCGGGCGCTGCGTGCAGAAAAACCCTGGATGGGTCCTTGACCCTGTCTGGGCGGGGCCTGGACACTGGGCGGGGACAGGCGGGCGGGAGGTAAGATCAAAGAGGGGGCGGGGCCTGAACAGGTGCTGGGTCAGGGCTAGAGGGTGGAGGCCGCTGTGGGTGCAGGGCCTGGAACGGGACTGGGGCGGGGCAAGAGGGAGGAGGCTGCCTGGGGCCGGGTCGGACAGCCTGCAGGAGCCGCGCCAGAGGGTTATCGTCGTCTAGGGGGCGGGCTCCCGAAGGTGTGTGATTCTAAAGAGCCAGGCCTGGAGGGGGCGGGTCCGGGCTCTCTCCTCAGCTGGGCCATGGATGTCGCCGGCTGTTATCCTCTACCTCTAGACTGGATCCTCCGGGTTCCGATTGGTGGATTGATTTTAATGTGCCGTGATGTTACCCCTAATATCACGTGGATGCTTCCTGCCCGTTTTAAGTTAATATTTCAAGCAATGGAAGGTAAAACAACTTACTGTAGTGGACCACCTGTGCTGATCGCTGAATCGTTTTTCCTCTTAAATTGAAAATGGCTTTAATGCAAAGCGCCTTTTTTGAGCAGGTAGAGTCGCGCGTCCTGCAGGCGGGGCGAGCTCCCCTCCGTCTGAGGCAGGGCGGGAGAGAGGGGCAGGGACCTAGGTAAAGGGGTGGAGTGGGGCGCTGGTTGCAGCGGGGACTGACAGTTAGAAAGTCTTATTAAACTAAGCAAGGTCCTGGGTTGTTTGAGTGGATAATGGAAACTGAAAGGTGACATGCAAAACTGCCTATGACACACAGGAGGTGGAGGATAATTTCATATTTCACGGAAGTAAAGTCAGGTCGTGGAGCGGTGGCTCACACCTGTAATTCCAGCACTTTGAGAGGCTGAGGTGGGAGGATCGCTTGAGCCCAGGATTTCGAGATCAGCCTGGGCAACATAGTGAGACGTCGTCTCTACTAAAAATCAAAAAATGAGTCAGGTGTGGTGGTGCACGCCTGTGGTCCCACCTGCTCGGGGCACTGAGGTCGGATCACTTGAGCCAGGGATTTTATGGTTGCAGTGAGCTCTAATCTCGCCACCACACTGCAGCCTGGGTGACAGAGCGAGACCCTGTCTCAAACAAACAAGCAAATAAATGAGAGGTATAATTCCTCCTTTGAAAATAAAAAAAGATTTTTTTTTCGTCTCTTTTCCTAGGACATTTATTTAGAAAATTTGTAAATGCATTTTCTCTGTCTCCTGAGGCTTTTCTTTGGACAGAGTTTTGCTCTTGTTGCCCACGCTGGAGTGCAATGGCGCGATCTCCGCTCACCGCAACTTCTGTCTCCCGGGTTCAAGCGATTCTCCTGCCTCAGCCACTTGAGTAGCTGGGATTACAGGCATGCACCAGCATGCCCGGCTAACCTTGTATTTATACTAGATATGGGGTTTCTCCATTTTGGTCAGACTGGTCTCGAACTCCCGACCTCAGGCGATCCGCCCGCCTCCGCCTCTTAAACCACTGGGATTACAGGTGTGAGCCACCGCGCCTGGCTTGAAGTAGTATTTTTTAGAAACAACGTAATCCTTTTTTCAGCTTAATAACCCAGGGATGTATTTCTGAAGGACTTGGGGTCTCTCTTTGAAAGGCAAACAGCAAGGGAGACAGTACCTGTATCTTGGTAGGAAGTTAAATATTTCAAACATCAAATAATTCCAATGTAAAGGTATGGACCTTTAAATACTGAGCTTTGAAAGGAATGTGGTCATGCAACCTGAGTCCAGTGGTATGCAGACGCAACTTCTAAGAGTTTTCCTGACCAGACGCGGTGACTAACACTTGTAATCCCAACAGTTTGGGAGGAGGAGGCGGCTGGATCACTTGACGTCAGGAGTTCGAATCCAGCCTGGCCAACGTGATGAAATCCCGTCTCTACTAAAAATACAAAACAATTAGCCAGGCTTGGTGGCGCCCGTCTGTAATCCCAGCTAGTTGGGAGGCTGAGGCAAGAGAACTACTTTAACCCGGGGGGTGAAGGTTGCAGTGAGCCGAGATCTCGCCACTGCACTCCAGCCTGGGTGACCGATAAATACTCTGTCTCAAAAAAGAAATGAAAAGAAAAATGTAAATATAAGAATGACAGTAATAGATCTCTTCCACAAATGTGCTGGGACAACTCACTGGATATTCACATGAAAAAGAATAATGTTGGATCCCTATCTCACACAATCAAAAATTTTATTTAAAGAAATTTAAAAAAGAGAGAGAGAGAGACGAGGAAGGGAGCGCTGCAGGAGGAGGTGTTACTTTGTCTCCCAGGCTAACTTGAAGTCCCAGGTTCAGCTATCCTCCCGCCGCTGCTTTCTGAGTAGCTGGAACCTCAGGCTTTCGGCCCTGTGCCCGCATCTTTGCTGGGTTTAAGCAGCAGGTGGTGACCTCACTCCTTCCTGGCCTGAGCACTCGGTCCCGCATCCCAGGCGGTGGCCCTAGGGAAGTCTCTGAAGCTGAGCATAGGGTGGACTCTCCTTTCCCAGTGAACGGAGAATAGAAAGGGAGAGGATTTCTATTCTATTATTTGGGCCGTCAGCCTGAAATCGTTAGGCTCCACCCAGGCAGGGCTTTGCATTTCACATTCTAGTTTGCATCCCCGTTTCAGACAATTACAGGGCTTTTGAATCATGCCTCAGCCTTTCTGGCCGGTCCCGCCTCCAAAGCTCGAAAAACAGAGGCGCTGGGAGCGAGGTTGAGAAGCGCGCAGGTCCCGCCCG
>NW_012098543.1:1185011-1187037 GCF_000951045.1 Mandrillus leucophaeus | reverse complement strand
AAGAAATGAAAAGAAAAATGTAAATATAAGAATGACAGTAATAGATCTCTTCCACAAATGTGCTGGGACAACTCACTGGATATTCACATGAAAAAGAATAATGTTGGATCCCTATCTCACACAATCAAAAATTTTATTTAAAGAAATTTAAAAAAGAGAGAGAGAGAGACGAGGAAGGGAGCGCTGCAGGAGGAGGTGTTACTTTGTCTCCCAGGCTAACTTGAAGTCCCAGGTTCAGCTATCCTCCCGCCGCTGCTTTCTGAGTAGCTGGAACCTCAGGCTTTCGGCCCTGTGCCCGCATCTTTGCTGGGTTTAAGCAGCAGGTGGTGACCTCACTCCTTCCTGGCCTGAGCACTCGGTCCCGCATCCCAGGCGGTGGCCCTAGGGAAGTCTCTGAAGCTGAGCATAGGGTGGACTCTCCTTTCCCAGTGAACGGAGAATAGAAAGGGAGAGGATTTCTATTCTATTATTTGGGCCGTCAGCCTGAAATCGTTACGCTCCACCCAGGCAGGGCTTTGCATTTCACATTCTAGTTTGCATCCCCGTTTCAGACAATTACAGGGCTTTTGAATCATGCCTCAGCCTTTCTGGCCGGTCCCGCCTCCAAAGCTCGAAAAACAGAGGCGCTGGGAGCGAGGTTGAGAAGCGCGCAGGTCCCGCCCGGGCCCCGCCCTCTGCTAACTCTGAAGGACAAGGTCTCTCCGCCTCGCGCCCCGCCCCTACCTCGCCCAGGCCCCGCCCACCTCCTCGTGGGTCCCGCCCAGGCCTGGCTTCTGTCCTGCGCGCGCAGATTTACGCAAACCCGGAAGCGGATCGCGTGGAGTGACGGTCCCACCGCAGCGGTGAGTTTTGCTCTGTGTTAAGTCTGCGTGTCGTAGGTCCCCGGCGCTTCTGTACCTGGGCCCTGGGGTCCCCATAGACCTGGAAATTCTCACCCGTCTTCATTCACCCACAGCAAATTTAGACGTCCCCGTGAGAGTCCAGGCGTTGCTTCCTTTTGGGTTTAAAGTCGCCCTGAGGATGGTCCCTTCGCGGGTCTTTCTCTTACAGGGCGGTGTATACACTTCCCATCGCGTAGTTTTCCTGCTCAAAACCTTTTTCTGACTCCTCCCGACCGGGACTTTTTAAAGTCCTTACGGCAAGGCGGATTCCCGCCCTTGGCGCCTCCCAGCCTTGTCTTAAGGCGCCGTCGCCCCCCACCTCCCTCCTCGTTCCGGGCCCTTATGCTCCCCAGGTCTCCCCACCGCCGTCACCGCTTACCCTGAGCCCGTAGGGGAGGTGCCCGGGGCTGTCTTTTGACACCGGGTGTTCTTGCCTGCCCAGCCCAGCCCCTGGAAAATGCGCTTCTCCGGGATGCAGGCGTCTTACTGCAGAGCTCCCTGTGATTGTGTGGGCCAAAGGGATCAGGAGACTGAGAGAGAGCAGTAGAAAACCTGAGACAGAGAGAAGAAGAATGAGAAAGACCATAACAGATGGCAAAGTAGAGGATGGCTGAGGGATTTGTGAAGAGAGCAAAATGAAAAAAAAGAAAAGAAAAAAGAAAGCAGGAGGAGCAGATCCCAGGGAAAAAGACAAGAAAACAAGAGCTAGAGAGAGAAGGGGAGAATGAGAGATATGTACAGAATTAGGGAGGGAAGCACAGTAACGAAGACAGAGGAGCTGGGCGCAGTGGCTCATGCCTGTAATCCCAGCAGTTTAGGAGACTGAGGCAAGGGGATTGCTTGAGTACAGGAGTTCGAGGCCAGCCCGGCCAACATAGTGAGAACCCCATCTCTGCCAAAAGAAAAAAAAAATTAACCGGGCGTGATGGTGCACACCTGTAATCCCAGCTACTCTGGAGGCTGAGGCAGGAGGATTACTTGAGCCCAGGAGGTCCAGGCTTCAGTGAACTGAGATCATGCCACTGCACTCCAGCCTGGTCAACAAGAGCGGGACCCTGTCTCAAAAGATTAAAAGGGGTGGGGGACTTTGGGTTCAGATGAATGGGTGAGTTCATTGGATATGATTAGTTGTGACAGGTTGACTT
>NW_012098543.1:1179331-1184145 GCF_000951045.1 Mandrillus leucophaeus | reverse complement strand
CTTTGGGAGCCAATCACCGAAGGTCAGTAGTTCACGACCATTCTGGCCAACATGGTGAAACCCAGTCTGTAGTAAAAATACTAAAAAATTAAGCCAGACGTGGTGGCGTGCACCTGTAGTTCCAGCTGCTCAGCAGGCTGAGGCAGGAGAATCACATGGACTTGGGAGGTAGAGGTTGCAGTGAATCGAAACGATACCACTGCCCTAGAGTCTGGGGGGCAGAGCAGGTCTTCATCTCAGAAAAACAAAGAAACAACAACAACAAAAAATGAAAGCAAAAGGGACATCGAAAGTGCTTTTGTTCTCATTGTGTAACATATTTTCTTTCTGGTTCCTCTTCATTTCTTTCTTTCCTTCTTTTTTTTTTTTTTGCAGTTTTACTTTGAGATAAATCTTGGTTTTAAATATTTCTTTTTTAATCCATAATCACTTCTGAAAGATGCCTTTGTGGCATCCTGTAACCAGCTCACATCGTTCCTTTCTGTACATGTATATGGTCCAGTTATTTTCCCGTTGACATCTGAATTTGTTCGATTTTTTAAAAAACAGTTTCAGAATGGTTTCTGTTTGAAATTAGTTGCGTTCGATCAGATCGAAGTCTGCATGCTTCCTAGTCTTTATTATTTATTGGAAACCTTTAACATCGAAATGTAATTTAACCAGTTACCCTATTTTTCAGTTTTCTTTCCTTATGTCATTTGTTAAAATCTTGAGCTGTGAGCTATTAAGTGCATGTTTCCCTCAAGGCACTTCTGGTCCATTTGGACAAACGTTGAAAGCCCAACTCCTCACTGTGGCTCCACAGCCCTGTGTCCAGGGCCCCTGCCAGTGTCCAGCCTCCTCCTCGGAGCTTGCCCTCATCTCATGACTCCCTCTGCCCCAGGCATATTGCTTTTCTCTTTTCCCAAACACTAAAACCCTTCCTGTCTCAGGTCGCTGTCCCTGCTGTTACCCTATGTCCCTAAATGATGACAGCCCTGTCCCTTTCTCCTCTTTCAGGTCTAGGCTGAGAGCTGTCTCCCATGCCCTCCCACCGCCATCTGAAGTTCCCTCTGCCTGTCAGTCTCTATCATGTTACTCAGATTTTATTATCTGTGCATCAGTCACATCAGAAACACTCTTCTTATTTTATTTTATGTTTTTTGAGACAGTCTCACTGTATTGTGCAGGCTATGAGTGCAGTCTCGTGACCTTCTCTCCCTGCAACCTCTATCTCCTGGGGTCAAGCGATTCTTCTGCCTCACCCTTGCAAGTAGTTGAAATTAAATGTGTGTGCCACCACACCCAGCTAATTTTTGTATTTAAATTTAAATTTAATTTAATTTAATTTAATTTAATTTTACTTTTGAGTCTCAACCTATCTCGAAGGCTGGAGTGCAGTGGCGTAATCATGGTTCACTGCAACCTCCACCTCCCAGGTTAAAGCAATTCTCCTGCCTCAGCCTCCTGAGCAGCCCGGATTTACAGACTCCCACCAAGCCCAGCTACTTTGTGTATTTTTAGTAGAGATGGAGTTTCACCATGTTGGTCAGGCTGGTCTCAAACTCCTGACCTCAAGTGATCCACCTGCCTTGGCCTCCCAGAGTGCTAGCGTTACAGGCATGAGCCACCACGCCCACCCCAACTTTTGTGTTTTTAGTAGAGACAGGGTTTCACCATGTTGGCCAGGCTGGTCTCAAACTCATGACCTCAGGTCATGAGTCTGCCTAGGCCTACCAGTGTGCTGGGATTACAGGCAAGAGCCGCCGTGCCCGCCCGGAGATGCCGTTCTGCTTGGATTATTTTGAGTGTTTTGTGTCTCCCTTTGTTGGAGGATGCACATTTCCCATCTTGGCCACAGGACAACTGCAGCACCTACTAAAAAAAAAGAAAAGAAAAGAAAAGAAATGAGCCAGGCATGGCAGTGTGCATCAGTAATCCCAGCTACTTGGGAGACTGAGGCAGGAGAATGGCTTGAACCTGGGAGGCAGAGCTTGCAGTGAGCGGAGATCGCGCCATTGCACTTCAGTGCAGTGACAGAGCAAGACTCCATCTCTATATAAATAAATAAATTTGCTATAATGAAAATGTGGAGCACAAATATGTTTTCCACAAGAGGGAACACTGGTTCCTGGGAAGGAAGTTTGAGGGTTACAGCCCTGGTCATGGCTGGAAGACTCAGGAACTGGAGGAAGGAAAAGCTGTATTTATCCTCACAGGATGCTCCTGTGCTCAGCAGTTGGTAAGACGGATGGGCTGAGCTATTGCAGTGACATTTAGAAAAGTTTTTCTGTCCACGCAGCACACACCGTCACCCACCCTATACACAGTCCTCCCTTTCCCGTTGTCTTCTCTAGAATGGCAAAGTTGGTGCTTCCCCAGGTGGGCCTCTGAGGGAGGGGAGTGGTTTCTCTGCCTGTCCTTGACCCCCTCCCTCAAGTCTTCCACCTTCCTGTCCGCTGTTCTATTCTGGCGCTCATTGCCTGCAATTCTATCAGTTTGCACCATCCCAAGACCCAACTAAGACCCGAGGATTTGCGTCTGGGAATATTTAAGCCAATGTCATTGCCAACTGAGAAGTCTTAGACCCCAGGAATTTTTCTTCATTGAGAGTCTGGGCAATAAGGAAGCCGCTCCTCTTTCTGCGGAGTTTAGGTCAACCAGGACCCTGACACACGAGACCCCAGAGAGGACATACTAGTATCGCTCATTCTCATTACTCACTCACTCAGTAGCTATGGAGCTCTAGTGTACGCCAGGGGACACAAATAGAGGTGCTGTCTGTGCCAGGCATCAACATGGCAAACCAGCAGACTGTAATTTCCTGCTTTCTCCAGGTTATTTTTCGTTTTTATTTATTTGAGGCGGAGTCTCACTCTGTCACCCAGGCTGAAGTGCAGTGGCACGATCTCGGCTCACGGCAACCTCTGTCCTCTGGGTTCAAGCGATTCTCATGTGTCAGTCTCCCAGGTAGCTGGGACTACAGGCATGCACCACCATGCCTGGCTGATTTTTTATTCATTTATTTTGAGACAGAGTTTTGATATTATATCCCAGGCTGGAGTGCAGTGCCATGATCTCGGCTCACCGCAACCTCCACTTCCCGAGTTTAAGCGGTTCTCATGCCTCAGTCTCCTGAGCAGCAGGGATTACAGGCATGTGCCACCACGCCCAGCTAATTTTTGTATTTTTGGTAGAGACAGGATATCACCATGTTGGTCAGGCTGGTGTTGAACTCCTGACCTCGTGATACACCTGCCTCAGCCTCCCAAAGTGTTGGGATTACAGGCATGAGTCACTGCACCTGGCCTCATTTTTGTATTTTTAGTAGAGATAGGGTTTCACCATGTTGGCCAGGCTGGTTTCGAACTTCTGACCTCAAGTGATCTGTCCACTTTGGCCTCCCAATGTGCTGGGATTACAGGTGTGAGTCACCGTGCCTGGCCTCATCTCATGGCTTTAAACTTTAGCCCCATGGCCCCATGGCCCCTGCAGACCTCTCCCCTGAACGCTACAGTCCTGTGTCCAGTTGACTCCTTACCTCTCTGCTGGGAGGATGAACAGGCATCTCCACCTTCACATGTCCAAAGGTGACCTCCCAAACTTCCGTAAACGCATTCCCCCGTGCTCCTGCCCTTCTCAGATGAGGTGACCATGTGCTTCCCAGGATATCACTAAAATCTCAGCATGCTTTTAAAACGTAAAGGATAATTACATTATTTGTAAGGGTTTTAATTTGTGATATAAGGAAAAAATTACATGTTTACTCAAAATGGGTGAAGAAATTCATCATTTTAAAAATTCTTTGGAGTTGTGGGAGAAAAATGTTAGAAGACCTCGTCCCTGCCTGATCTATGCCCCCAGGACCTCTCTGACGTCATCTCTTTCCTGTGTCCTCCTCCCTCCCTCTGCTTCAGCCACACAGCCGTTTTTCCTCTTCCTGGGCCGAGGTCGCTCCTGCCTCAAGGCCTTCATGGGGGCTGTCCCTCTGCTGGAACTCGCTGGCCCCTCAGCTGCAGGTGCAAACACCCCTCCTTCCCCAGGTTTCTGTTCTGATATCACCTGCTCAGTGGTGACTTCTGTGACCCACCTCCCATTTAACACTCCAGCCGCACCCTCACCCCCTCCTCTGGTCCATATTGGCTGCTCTGCATGCTGCTTTTCGTTTTTTCACCTTCCACTGCCTGTAGCAGTTTATCGTCCCTGGTGCGGTGGGCAACAGAGGGGACCGTATGTTCTCAGGGTGAGGTGTCCTTTGTATGTGTTGTTGTGTTACAGGGAGGGGGATGTGTTGATTCTGAACAATAAACAACATATTTTTAACTTTCAGGATTGGCTTCTAAAGACTCTTGGTCCATGAGGAAGAAACTCGGAAGAGGAAGAGGAAAGCAAAGGAGTCAGGGATGTCTCTTCCTCAGGTGAGATGATGTTCTTGGTGGATTGTTCTGTCTCCTTCCTTTCAGAAACACTGGGGCTTGGAGTTGGGAATCTTCTCTGAGTCTGAAGCGTCCTGTCTGACAGGTTTGCTCACACTCACCCATGCCTTCCCTCAGTCCCTCTCATCTCACTTAGATTCCATCTCTCATGACCCAGTGACATGAACTTGGGAAGAGGCTGCACTGGGCATGGGCCTGGGAAGGGCTCACACCAGACATGGATGGAGACGGGGTGAGGGTCCCGTGGTGTCAGTGCTGTTGGGCAGCAGGGATTGTTCAGGGGTCACATCTGGATGCACTGTCAGCTCTCTGTGGACCAGGATTAGAGCAGCTGCCAATGGAAGTCACGTATTCATGTGCACAACATACATGGTAAATTCTAGAAAAGGAGACCAATAA
>NW_012098543.1:1177376-1177721 GCF_000951045.1 Mandrillus leucophaeus | reverse complement strand
TTCCTACAAGATATCTGAACATTCCTCCAGGTCAGGCAGGTGAAAGGTGATTGCTTCTTCTAGGATGGGGCATTTCCTGTTTTCTTAGATCTGACAAGATTCCCCCCTGCCCCTAACTGCCAATGTATCCTCTTTCACCAAGATATGATTCCTCTTAAGTTAAACAAAACTTGCTACTTTTTATATTTTTAGAACCTTTCTCTATATGCACATCCACCTACACAAGTATACACACACACATATATATACACACATATATATACACAAAAATATATATATTTTGAACAGCTTTTATTTTTTGAAAATCTGGGGGAAATGGCAAATCCTTTGCATTAACATCTAGTT
>NW_012098543.1:1172703-1177126 GCF_000951045.1 Mandrillus leucophaeus | reverse complement strand
TGTTGCCCAGGCTGGAGTGCAGTGGCGTGATTTCGGATCATTGCAACCTCTGCCTCCCAGGATCAAGCAATTCTCCTGCCTCAGCCTCCCGGGTAGCTGGGATAACAGGCATGTGCCACTGTGCCAGGCCGGATTTTAGTTTCTGATCTTCCACTGTGGACGTTGTCATCTCTGAAGACGTCACTCATACCCTGTCTCATCTAGATCCTGAATGTCACTTGCATTGTCAATAAACGTTTCTGGGCTGGGCACGGGGGATCACACCTGTAATCCTAGCACTTTGAGAGGCTGAGGCAGGCGGATCATGAAGTCAGGAGTTTGAGACCAAACTGGCCAATATGGTGAAACCCCATTTCTACTAAAAATACAAAAATTAGCTAAGAGTAGTGGTGCGCACCAGGAATCCCAGCTACTCAGGAGACTGAGGCAGGAGAATCACTTGATCTTGGGAGGTGGAGGTTGTGGTGAACTGAGATGGCACCTTTGCATTGCAGCCTGGGTAACAGAGCAAGACTCTGTCTCAAAAAGAAAAAAAAGTTTCTAACATTTCTATAAGGAGAAACCTGCATTGATTTTTATTTTATTATATGTATTTTTTTTCTTTTGAGATGGAGTTTCACTCTTGTTGCCCAGGCTGGAGTGCAGTGGCGCAGTCTCGGCTCACCACAACCTCCACCTCCCTGCTTCAAGTGATTCTCCTTCCTCAGCCTCCCAAGTAGCTGGAATTACAGGCATGCACCACAACGCCTGGATACGTTTTGTATTTTTTCTTTTTTAGTAGTGACAGGGTTTCTCCATGTTGGTCAGGCAGGTCTTAAACTCCTGACCTCAGGTGATCTGCCTGCCTCAGCCTCCGAAAATGCTGAAATTACAAGCATGAGCCACTGTGCCCGTCTCCTGTATTGATTTCTTTTGTATTATCCACAAACATCAGAAATTCATACTGAGAGGGTATTGTGACCTCTTCAAAAGGTATAATAAGGCCAGGTGTGGTGGCTCATGCCTGTAATCCCAGCACTTTGCAAGGCTGAGGCAGGTGGATCACGAGATCAGGAGTTCGAGATCAGCCTGATCAACATGATGAAACTACGTCTCTATTAAAAATACAAAAATTAGCCAGGTGTGGTGGCGCCTGCCTGTAATTCCAGCTACTCATGAGGCTGAGGCAAGAAAATTGCTTGAATCTGGGAGGCGGAGGTTGCCGTGAGCTGAGATTGTGCCACTGCACTCTGGCCTGGGCAACAGAGCGAGACTCCATCTCAGGAAAAAAAAAAGAAGTATAATAAAACACAACTCAGAAGACATCATGTGGTGAAACATCCCTTACTTGGATGTCAGAACTTTCTCTACAATTAAATCCATGCTTTCCCCTCTCTCCTCTTCTCATTTTCTGTAAAGATAAGAACTCCTCCCATAACCATTTCCTTAAAATGTGTTTTCATTTCAGGGTCTACTGACATTCAGGGATGTGGCCATAGAATTCTCCCAGGAGGAGTGGAAATGCCTGGACCCTGCTCAGAGGACTCTATACAGGGACGTGATGTTGGAGAATTATAGGAACCTGGTCTCCCTGGGTGAGGATAACTTCCCTGCTGGGGATGTGCCCTTGTGTATCTTTGTATTTTCTCTTTGTTTTAGATACAGCGTCTTGCTCTGTTCCCCAGGGTGGAGTGTAATGGTGTGATCAGGGCTCGCTGCAATCTTGAATTCCTGGGCTCAAGTGATTTTCCCACCCCAGCCTCCCCCAGTAGCTGGTACAAGTGCATGCCACCATGCCGGGCTACTTTTTTCGTATTTTTTTGTTTTGTAGTTGTTGTTTTTGTTTTTGTTTACAGACATGGTCTTGCTGTGTTGTTGAAGTTGGTCTTGATATCCTGGGCTCAACACATCCTCCTCGGCCTCCTGAGTCGCTGGGGTTACAGGCGCCAACCCCCATAACTAATTATTAGTTTTTATTTTTTAAATTTTAGCTTATGTGTGTCCTTAGGGCTAATATGAGTCTTCTGTGGACAACATGTAGTTGGTTCCTGTTGATTGAGCCAGTCTTTGCCTTCTGAGTGCAGAGTTAAATCTTTACATTTGAAGTATTACTGATGGAGAAGACCTTACCGTTGTGTTTTTGTTACATATTATCTGTATTTCTTGTAGGTTTGTTTGTTTTCTTCATTTGTCATTTATTACTTTTTTGTGTTTAATTGCTTTTTTACGTAGACATGTTTGACTCCCTTCTTATTGAACTTTGTTTGTTTATGATGGAGTCTCACTCTGTCGCCAAAGCGTCACTGCTGTGTGCGAGGTTGGCTCACTGCAGCTGGCTTCACTTCTCGGGCTCAAAAAATTCTTGTGCCCCAGTGGCTCAAGAGTGCCACTGTAATCCCAGCACTCTGGGAGGCCGAGATGGGCAAATCACCTGAGGTCAGGAGTTCAAAACCAGTCTGGCTAGCATGGCGAAATTCCATCTCTACTAAAAATACAAAAATTACTCAGACACGATGGTGGGTGCCTGTAATCTCAGTTACTCAGGAGGCTGATGCAGGAGAGTCACTTGAACCCAGGAGGCAGAGGTTGCAGTGACCCAAGATCATGCTACTGCACTTCTGCCTGAGCGACAGAGTGAGACTCTGTCTCAAAAAAAAATTTTCATAACCTGTGAAAACTACTCTTTCTCCTCTATAACTCTTTGTTATTTATGTTAGAATTATTTTGTGTATGTTGCATTTTCAGTATCACATAGGTACAGTGTTTTCTCATGCTGTTTTCTTCTAAATAATAGAAAGTTGAATTATGAAGAGAAGGTACACTTATACAAGTTTCTGTATCTGTCCTTTTATTTGGTTATTTACTTATTTATTTATTTATGAGACGAAGTTTTGTTCTGTTGCCCAGGCTGGAGTGCAATGGCACAATCTTGGGTCACTGCAACCTCTGACTTCCGGGTTTAAGTGATTCTCCTGCCTCAGTTTTCTGAGTAGCTGGGATTACAGGCATGTGCCACCACGCCCGGCTAATTTTGTATTTTTAGTAGAGACAAGGTTTCTCCTTGTTGGTCAGACTGGTCTCGAACTTCCGCCCTCAGGTGGTGATCCACCTGCCTTGGCCTCCTAAAGTGCTGGGATTACAGATGTGAACCCCTGCATCCAGCCTATCTGTCTTTTTATTTACCTTTACTGGAGAACTTTATGTATATTTGTGGGTGGGAGTTACTCTTTAGACTTCTTTCATTTCTTTCTTTTTTCTTTTCTTTTTTTTTTTTTTTTTTTTTTTGAGACTGAGTCTCTGTCTGTTGCCCAGGCTGGAGTGCAGTCGCTCGATCTTGGCTAACTCCACCCTCTGCCTCCCAGGTTCAAGTGATTCTGCTGCCTCAGTCTCCCAAGCAGCTGGGACTACGGGCACGTGCCACCACATCTGGCGAATTTTTTTTTTTTTTTCTGTAGAGATGGGGTTTCACCGTGTTAGCCAGGAAGGTGCCGAAAGGATGCTGCTGATCTCCTGACCTCGTGATCCTCCTGCCTCAGCCTCCCAAAGTGCTGGGATTACAGGCATGAGCCACCGTGCCTAGCCAGCCTCAAAGTTTTTAAAACATGTTATTGTTTTCAGATTGGCTTCATGTATTGCAAGATTTATAGTACAGACGCTAAAATTCCTTTGTTTAATCAGATTTGCCAGTCTTCGGTGATGTTGATGATGAGATGCTCCTTTTCTTGTCTCAGTCATTTCAGTGTCCTCTCAGAAATAGCTTAGACTGGCCAGCTGAGGTGGCTCACGCCTCTACTCCCAGCAGTTTGTGAGGCCTAGGTGAGTGGATCGCTTGAAGTCAGGAGTTTGAGACCAGTCTGACCAACATGGTGAAACATCAACTCTACTAAATACAAAGTGGGGTGACTCACGCCTGTAATCCCAGCTCTTTGGGATGCTGAGATGGGTGGGTCACCTGAGTTCAGGAGTTTGAGACCAGCCTGGCCAGCATGGTGAAACCCCATCTCCACTAAAAATACAAACATTTTCTGGGCATGGTGGCAGGCACCTGTTATCCCAAGTACTTGGGAGGCTGAGGCAGGAGAATCACTTGAACCCGGGAGGTGGAGGTTGCAGCGAGCTGACATTGTGCCACTGCACGCCAGCCCGGGTGACACAGTGAGTCTCCGGGCTGAGGTGGGAGAATCTCTTCAGGCAGGAGAATCGTGCCACTACACTCCAGCCTGGGTGATAGAGCGTGACTTGGTCTCAAAAGCAAACAAAAAAGGAAATAGCTTAAACTGGGAGGTTTACAGCATAGACATTTATTTCTCATGAGTTTGGAAAGTGGGAAATCCAGGAGCAAGGTGCCAGCCAAATTGGTTCCTGGTGACGGCCTTCTTCGTGGTTTAGTCCAGCCACCTTCCTGCTGTGTCCTGACATAGTGGAAAGAGGAACAGGGAATGAG
>NW_012098543.1:1167269-1170508 GCF_000951045.1 Mandrillus leucophaeus | reverse complement strand
TCACTTTGTCACCCAGGCTGAAGCACAGTGGTGCGATCTCAGCTCACTGCAACCTCTGCCTCTTGGACTCAAGCAATTCTTGTGCCTCAGCCTCCTGAGTAGCTGGGACTACAGGCATGGGCCACCACACCTGGCTTAATTTTGTAATGTTTTCTTATCTTCTCAGTGCTATGACTATTTGACAATACAGAATTTTCATTGATTTTGGTTATCCTTATATGAGCTTGTTGTGGATTATTTTCCGATATAGTATATTGTGTGGTCCTTTAGCATTTATTTGTATGTAGTAAATATGCTGTAAATATGAAGAATATATGCTTTTCTCTTCATTGATGTGACAGTGATATGTTTTTTGCAAACTCTTACACAGTTTAGGGTCACAGTGGAAAAATACTCCTTACTTTAGGCTTATACACGTTTGTGCCCTGTCAGCGTTTTGACATGATATTGGAAATAGACTTCTGTAGAAATGATTTCAAGCACATGTGATCGCCCTTTATTTATTTAAGAATCTTACCCTTTTGGGTTCCTAAACTTTCAAGACAATGTTTGGGAAGTTTAAAATAAGTATTGCTTTTTGTGTCCTATTTATACATTTCAGTATTATATACCATCTGTACTTAAGTGGAAACCTATTGATGTTTATATTTTGTAGATATCTCTTCCAAATGCACGATGAAGGAGTTCTCATCAACAGCACAAGGCAATACAGAGGTGATCCATAGAGAGACAATGCAAAGACGTGAACGTCATCACATTGGAGATTTTTGCTTCCAGGAAATGGAGAAAGATATTAATGATTTTGAGTTTCAGTGGAAAGAAGATGAAAGAAATAGCCATGAAGCACCCATGACAAAAATCAAAGAGTTGACGAGTAGTACAAACCGACAGGATCAAACGCATGCTGGAAACAAACCTATTAAAGATCAGCTTGGATTAAGCTTTCATTCGCATCTGCCTGAACTGCATATATTTCAGCCTGAAGGGAATATTGGTAATCAAGTTGAGAAGTCTATCAACGATGATTCCTTGGTTTCAACATCCCAAAGAATTGAGAAGTCTATCAACGATGCTTCCTCATTTTCAACAGCCCAAAGAATTTCTTGTAGGCCCAAAACCCATATATCTAATAACTGTGGGAATAATTTCCTGAATTCTTCATTACTCACACAAAAGCAGGAAGTACACATGAGAGAAAAATCTTTCCCATGTAATGAGAGTGGCAAAGCCTTTAATTATAGCTCACTCTTAAGGAAACATCAGATAATCCCTTTAGGAGCGAAACAGTATAAATGTGATGTGTGTGGCAAGGTCTTTAATCAAAAGCGATACCTTGCATGTCATCGTAGATGTCACACTGGCGAGAAACCTTACAAGTGTAATGATTGTGGCAAGACCTTCAGTCAGGAATTAACCCTTACATGCCATCGTAGACTTCACACTGGAGAGAAACATTACAAGTGCAGTGAGTGTGGCAAGACCTTCAGTCGAAATTCAGCCCTTGTAATTCATAAGGCAGTTCATACTGGAGAGAAATCTTACAGGTGTAATGAATGTGGCAAGACCTTCAGTCAAACGTCATACCTTGTATACCATCGTAGACTTCATACTGGAGAGAAACCTTATAAATGTGAAGAATGTGACAAAGCTTTCAGTTTCAAATCAAACCTTGAAAGACATAGGAAAATTCATACTGGAGAGAAGCCGTACAAGTGTAATGAATGCAGCAGGACCTTTAGTCGGAAGTCATCCCTTACACGCCATCGTAGGCTTCATACTGGAGAGAAACCTTACAAGTGTAATGAGTGTGGCAAGACCTTCAGTCAGATGTCATCCCTTGTATACCACCGTAGACTTCATACTGGAGAGAAACCTTACAAATGTGAAGAATGTGATGAAGCTTTCAGTTTCAAATCAAACCTTGAAAGACATAAGAGAATTCATACTGGAGAGAAACCTTACAAGTGTAATGATTGTGGCAAGACCTTCAGTCAGACGTCATCCCTTGTATACCATCGTAGACTTCATACTGGAGAGAAACCTTACAAATGTGAAGAATGTGATGAAGCTTTCAGTTTCAAATCAAACCTTGAAAGACATAGGATAATTCATACTGGAGAGAAACTTTACAAGTGTAATGAATGTGGCAAGACCTTTAGTCGGAAGTCATCCCTTACTCGCCATCGTAGACTTCATACTGGAGAAAAACCTTACAAGTGTAATGAGTGTGGCAAAGCCTTTCGTGGGCAGTCAGCACTTATTTACCATCAAGCAATCCATGGTATAGGGAAACTTTACAAATGTAATGATTGTCACCAGGTCTTTAGTAATGCTACAACTATTGCAAATCATTGGAGAATCCATAATGAAGAGAGATCTTACAAGTGTAATAGATGTGGCAAATTTTTCAGACATCGTTCATACCTTGCAGTTCATTGGCGAACTCATAGTGGAGAGAAACCTTACAAATGTGAAGAATGTGACGAAGCTTTTAGTTTCAAATCAAACCTTCAAAGACATAGGAGAATTCATACTGGAGAGAAACCTTACAGGTGTAATGAATGTGGCAAGACCTTTAGTCGGAAGTCATACCTTACATGCCATCGTAGACTTCATACTGGAGAGAAACCTTACAAGTGTAATGAGTGTGGCAAGACCTTCGGTCGAACTTCAGCCCTTGTAATTCATAAGGCAATTCATACTGGAGAGAAACCTTACAAGTGTAATGAGTGTGGCAAGTCCTTCAGTCAGAAGTCATCCCTTACCTGCCATCGTAGACTTCATACTGGAGAGAAACCTTACAAATGTGAAGAATGTGACAAAGTTTTCAGTCGCAAATCAAGCCTTGAAAAACACAGGAGAATTCATACTGGAGAGAAACCATACAAATGTAAGGTTTGTGACAAAGCTTTTGGGCGTGATTCACACCTGGCACAACATACTAGAATTCACACTGGAGAGAAACCTTACAAGTGTAATGAATGTGGCAAGACCTTCCGTCACAATTCAGCCCTTGTAATTCATAAGGCAATTCATAGTGGAGAGAAACCTTACAAGTGTAATGAATGTGGTAAGACCTTCCGTCACAATTCAGCCCTTGAAATTCATAAGGCAATTCACACTGGAGAGAAACCTTACAAGTGTAGTGAATGTGGCAAGGTTTTTAATCGAAAAGCAAACCTTGCACGTCATCAGAGACTTCATACTGGAGAGAAACCTTACAAGTGTAATAAATGTGG
>NW_012098543.1:1164476-1165341 GCF_000951045.1 Mandrillus leucophaeus | reverse complement strand
CTTTTTTTTTTTTTTGAGAGGGAGTGTCGCTTTTGTCACCCGGACTGGAGTGCAGATCTTGGCTCACTGCAACCTCCACCTTTCAGGTTTAAGTGATTCTCCTGCCTCAGCCTACCGACTAACTGAGATTACAGGTGCCTGCCACCATGCCCGCATAATTTTTTTGTATTTTTAGTAGAGACGGGGTTTCACCATGTTGACCTGGTTTGTCTTGAACTACTGAGACTTCAGGTGATCTACCCCCCTCAGCTTCCCAAAGTGCTGTTATTACAGGTGTGAGCCACTGCACCCAGCCAGTGATTTTCTATATAGAATATCATATCACCTACAAAGAAATAATTTTTTTTTTTTTTTTTCGAGACAGTGTCTCACTCTGTCACCAGGCTAGAGTGCTGTGGCATGATCTTTACTCACTGCAACCTCTGCCTCCCGCATCCAAGCAATTCTGTCTCAGCCTCCTGAGTAGCTGGGACTGCAGGCAAATGTCGCCACACCTGGCTAATTTATTTACTTTTTTATTTTAGTAGAGACGGGGTTTCACCATGTTGGCCCAGATGGTGGGCCAATATGGTGTTTTGAAGAGAACTTGAAGAGAATCTCCTATGTTAGATCTCCTAACTTCATTATCCGCCTGCCTTGAACTCCCAAATTGCAGAGATTACAGGTGTGAGCCATGAGCCTGGCCCCAACAAATATAATTTTACTTCTTTCTTTCTAATTTGGATGAGTCTTATTTCGTTTGCTCTGTCTAGGACAGCCAGTATTTATTGAATATAAGGGATGAGAGCATTCTTGCATCATGTGAGATCCTACAGGAAAAGCATTCCATTTTCCTTTATTGGTTATTTCAGCTGTGGTCATTTCC
>NW_012098543.1:1162857-1164426 GCF_000951045.1 Mandrillus leucophaeus | reverse complement strand
ACAAGTGTAATAAATGTGGTAAGGTTTTTAATCAACAAGCACACCTTGCATGTCATCATAGAATTCATACTGGAGAGAAACCTTACAAGTGTAATGAGTGTGGTAAAACCTTCCGTCACAATTCAGTCCTCGTAATTCATAAGACAATTCATACTGGAGAGAAACCTTACAAGTGTGATGAATGTGGTAAGGTTTTTAATCGAAAAGCAAAGCTTGCACGTCATCATAGAATTCATACTGGAGAGAAGCATTAGAAATGTGAAGCATGTGACAAAGTTTACAGTTGCAAATCAAGTCTCAAAAGACAGGAGAATTCATACTGGAGAGAAAGCTTACAAATGTAAGAGTTTGTGATAAGGATTTTGGGCATGATTCACAGCTGACACAACATACTAGAATTCACACTGGAGAGAAACTGTACAAGTGTAATGAGTGTGGCAAAGCTTTTGGTGGGTAGTCAACACTTACCATCAGGAAATCCATGGTGTAGAGAAACTTTACTAATGTAATGATTGTCACAAAGTCTTCAGTAATATTACAACCATTGCAAATCATTGGAGAATCCGTAATGAAGAGAGATTTTAAAAGTGTGATAAATGTGGCAAATTTTTCAGACATTGTTCATACCTTGCAGTTCATCGGCAAACTCATACAGTAGAGAAACCTTACAAATGTCATGATTGTGGCAAGGTCTTCAGTCAAGCTTCATCTTACGCAAAACAAGAATTCATAGAGGATAGAAACCTCACAAGTGTGATGATTGTGGCAAAGCCTTTACTTCACGTTCACACCTCATTAGACATCAGAGAATCCATACGGGAGAGATACCTTTACAAATGTCATAAGTGTGGCAAGGTCTTCAGTTCGAGGTCACTCCTTGAGGAACATCAGAAAATTCATTTTTGAGATGATTGTTCCAAATGCAATGAGTATAGCAAACCATCATGCATTAATTGGCATTAGAGTCAATTCAGCATTGACTGGAGTTTGAGTTGACTTAACATTGAGTTCAAGCATTAATTGACATTGAAGTGTTTATGTTTAGAAGATTGGGCCAGGCAGGGTGGCTCACGCCTGTAATCCCAGCACTTTGGGAGGCCAAGGCAGATAGATCACTTGAGGTCAGCAGTTTGAGACCAGACTGGCCAACAGATGTGAGTCACTTTTCCCAGCCTGTTTTTTTGTTTCCTTAAGAAAAACTGATAGGGATTTTTGTGGGTATGTGTTGAAAATCACATTTGTTTGAATAATCATTTAACAATATTAATACTTCCAATCCATCAATATGGGTTATATGTCTATTTAGTTTTTTTGATCAATGTAGATTTCAAGGTACAAGCTTCTCACCTTAATTCAATTTATTTGTAAGTATTTCTTGCTTTAAGTTTCATAGCAAATTGAAGTGTGTTCATAAGTTTCTTTTAACATTATTTATTGTTAATGTAAGGAAATTCAACTAATTTTGGGTGATGATTTTTTGTATTCTGCAAATACACTGAATGGGTTTATTAGTATCAGTAAAATCTTGGTTGAGTCTTTGTGATTTTCTTTCTTTTTTTTTTTTTTTTT
>NW_012098543.1:1158089-1161532 GCF_000951045.1 Mandrillus leucophaeus | reverse complement strand
CTAGTTTTTTGTATTTTTTAGTAGAGACGGGGTTTCACTGTGTTAGCCAGGATGGTCTCGATCTCCTGACCTCGTGATCCGCCCGTCTCAGCCTCCCAAAGTGCTGGGATTACAGGCTTGAGCCACCGCGCCCGGCCGGTCTTTACATTTTTGAAGTAAAACTCTACCTATATTATTTAGGATTTTTACGAAGAATGAATATTGAATTTTGTGAAATGCTTTTTATCTGTCATTCTGTGCAAGTGTGTATCCCATTGATTTGAGTATGTTGAACCATCCTTGCATCCCATGAATAAGTAGCACCTGAATATTTACAATCCCTTTGTATATCCTCTTGAATACAGTTTGCTAGTATAAGGGTCTTCAAGAAGTTCATGGAAAAATACATATGAAAAATTTGTGTGTGAATTTCACACTTTTTGCACCAAAATGAACTGATATAAACTTGTTACAACATGTCTGAACAGGCTCTAGTTTGAGGCACTCAGAAGGATAAGATGTGAGTTTGAAAAGAACCTCTATCAGAGCAATACAAATTCTATTAAAATTAAGAAGAAACATCAAATTTACAATAAGACCAGACGCAGTGGCTCAGGCCTATAATCCCAGCGGTTTTAGAGGCCGAGGCAGGTGGTTCAAGACCAGCCTGGGCAACATAGGGGGACCTCCTCTCTGCTAAAAGTAAAAAAAGTCAGCCAGGTGTGGTGGTGCACCCCTGTGGTCCCAGCTACTCTGGGCGCTGAAGTGGGAGGAGGATCACTTGAATGAGGGATTTTGAGGCTGAAGTGAGCCTGATCTCCCCACTGCACTCCAGCCTGGGTGACAGAGCTAGACCCTGTCTCAAACAAGCAAATGAGAGGCATAATTCCTCCTTTGAGAATAAAGGAAAAGATTTTCCTTCCTTCTGTGTCTTTTCTCAGGACATTTATTTAGAAAATTTGTAAATGTACTTTCTCTGTCTTCAGAAGTGGTATTTTTTAGAAGCAATAAAACTTGTTTTCATCTTAGTGGTGATCCAGGGGTATCTTTCTAAAGGACTTGGGAGTTCTGGCTTTGAAATACAAACAACAAAAAAGATAGTACCTCTATCTCAGTAGTAAATTAAGTCATTCAAAATCAGGCTGGGTGTGGTGCCTCACTCTGGGAGGGTGAGGCAGGTGGATCACCTGAAGTCAGGAGTTCCAGACGAGTGTGACCAACATGGTAAAACCCCATCTCTGAGAGATACAATGGAGGTTGCAGTGAGCGGAGATTGTGCCACTGCACTCCAGCCTGGGCAATAAGAGTGAAACTCCGTCTCAAAAAAGAAAAAAGAAATCAAGTAATTCCAATTAAAGAAAAAAATTTTTTTTTGAGGTGGAGTCTCCCTCTGTATCCCAGGCTGGAGTGTGGTGGCCTAATGTCAGCTCACTGCAACCTCCACCTCCCGGGTTCAAGTGAATCTCCTGCCTCAGCCTCCTGAGTAGCTGGTACTACTCCAGGCGCCACCACGCCCAACTAATTTCTGTATTTCTAGAAGAGACGAATTTGCCATGTTGGTCAGGTTGGTCTCCAACTCCAGACCTCAAGAAAGTGATCCGCCCAGTTCGGCCTCCCAAAGTGCTGGGATTACAGGCATGAGCCACTGCCTCCAGCCTCTTTTTTTTTTTTTTTTGAGATGAAGTTTCTCTGGTCGCCCAGGCTGAAGTGAAATGGCGCTATCTCACCTCACTGCAACTTTTGCTTCCCGGGTTCAAGCAATTACCCTACCTCAGCCTAAACCTACCAAAATCAAAATGGCTAGGAGAGTGACCTCTGGTCGTCCTCACTGCTACACTCCCACCAGCTCCATTACAGTTTACAAATGCCATGGCAACATCAGGAAGCTACCCTACAAGGTCTAAAAAGGGGAAGCATGAATAATCCACCCCTTGTTTAGCAGACTTGAAGAAATAACCATAAAAATGCACAGCTAGCAGCCCTCGGGGCCCCTCTGTCTACGGAGTAGCCATTCTTTAATTTTTTTACTTTCTTAATAAACTTGCTTTCACTTTGCACTGTGTACTCGCCCTGAATTCTTTCTTGTGCAAGATCAAAGAACCTTCTCTTGCGATCTGGATCCAGACCCTTTCCTGTAACATATTTCTCTGTCCTGGAACATTAACATATTATGTTGTCAACAAAGTTTATCTTAGAAGTATTTGATTATATAGCAGGAAAGGCTAAAAAAAAGTATTTGAGAATAACTCATTTATAGTGTGGCATAAAATTACACATGTAAGGGACACCTGGTTTATTTATATCTGCTGTTTTAAAGTTAGTGCTTTTCTTAATCCGCCCCCCTCCACTTTTTTTTTTTCAATTGAGACCAGGAAGGGAGCCCTGTGGGAGGGGGTCTTATTTTGCTGCCCATGCTGGCCTGGACCCCGGGTTCAGCGATCCTTACACCGCTGTTTCCTGAGTGACTGGGACCCCAGGCTCCCGCCCCCACGCCCGCATCCCTGTTGTGTTTAAGCAGCAGATGGTGACCTCACTCATCCCTGGCCTGCGCACTCCATCCCGCATCCCAGGCAGTGGCCCTAGGGAAGTCGAGCTGAGCACAGGGTGGACTGTCCCTCCCGAGTGAATGAGGAATAGAAAGGGAGTGCATTTCTACTCTGTTCTGTGGGCCGTCAGCGTAAAATTGCTCTTTCCACTGAAGCAGAGCTTTGCATTTTACATTCTAGTTTGCATCCCCGTTTCACACAATTCCAAGGCTTTTGAATTATGCTTCAGCATCCAAGGCGGGTCTCACCTCCAAAACCTGGAAAACACAGGCTGCGGAGGGAGGCGGAGCGAATTGTAGGCCCCGCCCCGCCCCCGGGATCCCTGCCCGGCAGGCCACTTATCCACTTCCGTGCCACGCCCCTTGCCCTTCGTGCCCCGCCCTGCCTCGCCCGGGCCCCGCCCACCTTATCGGGGTTCCTCCCAGGCCTGGCTTCTGTCCTGCGCAGATTCGCACAGACATGGAAGCGGGTCGCCTCAGTGAAGGTCACACTGCAGCGCCTGAGTTTCGCTGTGTCTCTAGTTAAGTCGGTCCTTCGCAGGCCCCCGGCTCTGCTATACTTGGGAGGTGGGGTCCCCAGAGACCTGGAAATTCCCGCCCCCCTTCCTCCACAGAGAGCATATAGAGACTTCCCTGTGAGAGTCCGCGGGTCGCTTCCTTTTGGGTTTTCTTGTTTGTTGAGAAGGGGTCTCACTCTGCCGCCCAGGCTAGAGTGCAGTGGCCCGATCTCGGCTCCCTATGACCTCTGCTGCCCAGGTTCAAGCGATTCTCCTGCCTCAGCCTCCTGAGTAGCCAGGATTACAGGCACCTGCCACCGTGCCCGGATAATTTTTGTAGCTGTTGGTATAGACAGGGTTTCACCATCTTGGCCAGGCAGGTCTTGAACTCCTTGTCAGACCTCTGAGCCCAAGCTAAGCCA
>NW_012098543.1:1151823-1158039 GCF_000951045.1 Mandrillus leucophaeus | reverse complement strand
GCAGGCCACTTATCCACTTCCGTGCCACGCCCCTTGCCCTTCGTGCCCCGCCCTGCCTCGCCCGGGCCCCGCCCACCTTATCGGGGTTCCTCCCAGGCCTGGCTTCTGTCCTGCGCAGATTCGCACAGACATGGAAGCGGGTCGCCTCAGTGAAGGTCACACTGCAGCGCCTGAGTTTCGCTGTGTCTCTAGTTAAGTCGGTCCTTCGCAGGCCCCCGGCTCTGCTATACTTGGGAGGTGGGGTCCCCAGAGACCTGGAAATTCCCGCCCCCCTTCCTCCACAGAGAGCATATAGAGACTTCCCTGTGAGAGTCCGCGGGTCGCTTCCTTTTGGGTTTTCTTGTTTGTTGAGAAGGGGTCTCACTCTGCCGCCCAGGCTAGAGTGCAGTGGCCCGATCTCGGCTCCCTATGACCTCTGCTGCCCAGGTTCAAGCGATTCTCCTGCCTCAGCCTCCTGAGTAGCCAGGATTACAGGCACCTGCCACCGTGCCCGGATAATTTTTGTAGCTGTTGGTATAGACAGGGTTTCACCATCTTGGCCAGGCAGGTCTTGAACTCCTTGTCAGACCTCTGAGCCCAAGCTAAGCCATCATATCACCTGTGACCTGCGCGTATACATCCAGATGGCCTGAAGCAACTGAAGAGCCACAAAAGACGTGAAAACAGCCAGTTCCTGCCTTAAGTGATGACATTACCTTGTGACATTCCTTCTCCTGGACAATGAGTCTCAGAAGCTCCCCACTGAGCACCCTTGTGACCCCCGCTCTTACCTGCAAGAGAACAACCGCCTTTAACAGTAATTTTCCGCTACCTACCCAAATCCTATAAGACTGCCCTACCCCTAGCTCCCTTTGCTGACTCCTTTTTCAGACTCAGTCAGCCTGAACCCAGGTGATTAAAAAGCTTTATTGCTCACACAAAGCCTGTTTGGTGGTTTCTTCACGCGGACTCGCGTGACACTCCTGACCTCCTGATCTATCCGCCTAGGCCTCCCAAAGTGCTGGGATTGAGGCTAAGCCACCGCACCTGGCCTCCTTTTGGGTTTAAGGTCGGTCTGAGGCTGGTCCCGTCCCGGGTCTTTCTGCCATAGGGCTGTGTAGATGCCTTCTATCACGTAGTTCCTGCTCAAAACCGTTTCCTGACCCCTCCTCCCGCGTGCACTTTTTAAAGTCCTCACCCCAGAAGTGAATTCCCGCCCTTAGTGCCTCCCAGCCTCTCCCTGGCTAGTCCCTGGAGTGCAGCCCCACAGCCCCAGTCCCCGGGAGGCCACGCCCCCTGCCTGGTCCTGGGAACCTGCAGACCCCACCCCTGCCCTAGGGCGCCTTGCCCCCCACCTCCCTCCTCCTCATGCCGTGCCCTGCTGCTCCCCAGTTCAACCGCTGGAATACATGCTCTACGGGGAAGCAGCCATCTTACTCCATCCCCTTCCAGTGAGTATGTGGGCCAAGGAGATCAGGAGAAAGAGCGAGCGAGCGACTGAGAAAGGAGCAGAAAAACTGAGACAGTTCTGCTTGGTGCCGTGGCTCACGTCTGGAATCTTAGGACTTTGGGAGACAGGCGGTAGGGTTGTTTGAGCCCAGGAGTTTGAGACCAGCCTGGGCAACATGGCGAAACCTCATCTGTTGGTAGCAAGCCCTAAGCCTATCATAAACAGGCCTTAAAGAAACTGGCCATAAACAGGATTTCTGCAGCAATGTGACATGCTCATGATGGCTGTCACGCATACTGCTAAAAGTTGTGAGTTTGCTGCAGCAGGGCAAGGAACACCTGGCCCCGCCCGGAGCAAAAAACTGCTCAAACCACAGACGATAGCAGGAGCGGCCTGGGCCTTGACAGCATGTTTTTGCTGCAGATAATCAGCCAGAGCCTGTTTCTCTGTTCCTAGCTGAGAATGCTTTGTTTCCCACAAGGAATGCTTTTAGCTAATGTATAATCTATAGAAGCAATGCTTATCATGGGCTTTCTGTCAATAAATGTGTGGGTCAAACTCTATTAGAGGCTCTCAGCTCTGAAGACTGTGAGACCCCTGATTTCCCACTCCACACGCTATATTTCTGTGTGTGTGTCTTTAATTCCTCTAGTGTCGCTGGGTTAGGGTCTCCACAACCGAGCTAGTCTCCGCACTCATCCTTACAAAAAGTTTTTTTTTTAGAAGTTACCCAGGTGTGATGGCACACATCTATGGTCCCAGCTACTTGGGAGGCTGAGGTGGGAGGATTGCCTGAGCCCAGGAGGTTGAGGGTGAAGTGAGCCGTGCTCCCGTCACTGCACTCGCGCCTGGATGAGGGAGCAAGACCCTGTCTCCAAAGAAAAAAAAAAAAAAAAAGGAAAAGGAAAAATGAAAAAGAAAAGAAAAACCCAATCTGAGACAGAAAAGAAAAATAAGGGCCTGGCGCGGTGACTGAAGCCTCCAATCTCAGCACTTTGAGAGGCCAAGGCAGGCGGATTTCCAAGCTTTGCATTTAAGTAAATTCTGTATTTAATCATATATTTGAAACTTTATTATTTACTGCTGACATCAATTTCTGTCGCATTGTAGGAGCCTCACTAGAGAGGGCACCTGTTGCCATGTTGTAAAACTCACACTTGTCAAAAAGACATAGGTTGTGGTTTCCCCCTCCCTCGCTCGGGATGAAGCTAGTTAGCTGACACAGATGGTCACCTCCATTACCAAGTAGAGCCAGGATGAACTATGTGTGACCAAGAGTGTTATCAGTGCCTCTTCCCTGAGGATTGATTAGTGTTTATCTTGAAAACATGTACTTAATGGGTTTTATAGAACAGTGAAGTTGCTTTCTCTCTTTTCAACCTCTTGGCTATTTGCCTCTATTTCCCATCACATTCTGGTCTAAGGCTTATGCATTAATAAAACGGTTTTATTTCTTTTATTTCTTTATCTATTATCTCTATACATCTATAGGTGTTTCGTCATTTGGGGGAAGACTTTTTTGTTTTGTTTTCAATTATATTTTCTCAACAATTAGAAAGTGAAGTAAAAAGTAGTTGTTGGGCCAGGCACAGTGGCTCCCGCCTGTAATCCCAGCACTTTGGGAGGCCGAGGCAGGCGGATCACTTGAAGTCAAGAGTTTGAGACCAGGCTGGCCAACATGGTGAAACCCGTCTACAAAAATACAAAAATTAACAGGGCATGGTGGTACAGGCCTGTAATGGCAGGTACTCCGCTAGCTGAGGCAGGGGAATAGCTGAAACCCAGGAGGCAGAGGCTGCAGTGAGCCGAGATCCCGTCACTGCCCTCTAGCCTGGGCAACAGAAATACTCTGCCTCAAAACAAAAGAAATAAGTAAATAAAGGAATAAATCTCTTCTACAAATGTGCTGAGACAACTAACTGGATATCCACATGGAAAAGAATAATGTTGGATCCCTATCTCATGCAATCAAAATTTTATTTTAAAATGTTAAAAAAAAAAAAAAGGAAAAAAAGGGGAGAGAGAGAGGAGGAAGGGAGCCCTGCGGGAGCGGGTGTTACTTTGTCGCCCAGGCTGGCCTGGACCCCAGGCTCAGCGATCCTCCTGCTGCTACTTCCTGAGTAGCTGGGTCCTCAGGCTCCCGCCCCCGCGCCAGCATCCCAGCTGTGTTTATCCAGCAGGTGGTGAGGTGACTCCGTCCCGCATCCCAGGTGGTGGCTTTAGGGAAGTCTCTGAAGCTGAGCACAGGATGGACCCTCCTTCCCAAGTGAATGGCAATAGAAAGGGAGAGGATTTCTATTCTGTTTTGTGGGCCGTCAGCATGAAATCGTACCTTCCGCCAGGCAGGGTCGTGCATTTCACATTCTAGTTTGCATCCACCTTCCAGACAATTCCAGGGCTTTTGAATCATGCCACAGTCTTCTTAGCTGGTCTCGCCTCCAAAAGCCGAAAACAGAGGCCCTGGGAGCCAGGCTGAGACGCACAGGTCCCGCCGCGGCTCCTCCCTCCGTCTATTCTAAAGGGTAAAGTCTCTCTGCCTCGCGCCCGGCCCGTACCTCGCCCAGGCCCCGCCCACCTCCTCGCGGGTCCCGCCCAGCCCTGGCTTCTTTCCTGCGCGCGCAGCTTCGCGCAAACCCGGAAGCGGACCTCGTGGAGTGACGCTCCCATCGCGGCGCGTGAGTTTCCCTCTGTGTTGTGTTAAGTCTGCGCTTCCCAGGTCCCTGGCGCTTCTGTACCTGGGTCGTGGGGTCCCCACAAACCTGGAAATTCTCAGCCGTCTTCCTTCACCCAGAGCAAATTGAAACGACCAGGTGAGAGTCCGGGGGTCGCTTCCTTTTGGGTTTAAGGTCGCCCTGAGGCTCCTCCCGTCCTGGGTCTTTCTGCTGTAGGGCAATGTATACATTTTCTATTATGTAGTTTTCCTGTTCTGAAACTTTTTCTGACTCCTCCCGCCCCGCGCTTTTTAAAGTCCTCCTATGAAAGGTGAATTCCCGCCCTGGGCGCCTGTCTATTCTAAAGGGTAAAGTCTCTCTGCCTCGCGCCCGGCCCGTACCTCGCCCAGGCCCCGCCCACCTCCTCGCGGGTCCCGCCCAGCCCTGGCTTCTTTCCTGCGCGCGCAGCTTCGCGCAAACCCGGAAGCGGACCTCGTGGAGTGACGGTCCCATCGCGGCGCGTGAGTTTCCCTCTGTGTTGTGTTAAGTCTGCGCTTCCCAGGTCCCTGGCGCTTCTGTACCTGGGTCGTGGGGTCCCCACAAACCTGGAAATTCTCAGCCGTCTTCCTTCACCCAGAGCAAATTGAAACGACCAGGTGAGAGTCCGGGGGTCGCTTCCTTTTGGGTTTAAGGTCGCCCTGAGGCTCCTCCCGTCCTGGGTCTTTCTGCTGTAGGGCAATGTATACATTTTCTATTATGTAGTTTTCCTGTTCTGAAACTTTTTCTGACTCCTCCCGCCCCGCGCTTTTTAAAGTCCTCCTATGAAAGGTGAATTCCCGCCCTGGGCGCCTCCCAGTCTCGACCTGGTCCGCCCCTGGAGCGCAGCGCCGCCCTCCCAGTCCCGAGGAGGCCGCGTCTTATGCCTGGTCCTGGGATCCTGCAGACCCTACCCTTGTCTTAAGGCGCCATTGCCCCGTCACCTCCCTCCTCCTGCGGGCCCTGCTGCTCCCCAGGTTCCTCTCCGCAATCACCACTTTCCCTGAACTCGCGTTGGGGAGATGCCCGGGGCCTGCCCTGTGACATGGGTTGTTCTTGCCTGCCCATCTCCAGCCCCTGGAAAATGCGCTCCCCCGGGATGCAGGTGTTTTACTCCAAACCTTCCTGTGTCTTAGTCCAAAGCCTCCGGTGATTGTGTGGGCCAAAGGGATCAGGAGACAGACATAGAGCAGTAGAAAACCTGAGACAGAAAAAAGAATAAGAAAGGCTCATAACAGATGGCAAAGTAGAGGATGAGTGAGGGATTTGCCAAGAGACAGCAGATGTAGGAGGAAAAAAAAGCAGGAGGAGAAAAGCAACTGGAGAAATGTAGAGAAAAGCTAGATGTACAGAGAGATGAAGGACAGCAAGGTAGGGAGAGGAACAGCAAAGAGGGAGGCTCATCAGAGTGAGGGAGAGGAGAAGGGATTTGGAGCCAGGACAAACAGAGCAGAGTGGTGCTGGTGGCAAGGAGAACAGAGGGAGAACCACAGCAGGGAGGACACCTGGGGATCTGGGGTTCCAGAGAGCGGGTAAAGGGGGGTATAACAGGGAAGAGAGAATTTAAGAGGGAGAGCAAAGGAGGGACAGAGATGGTATTGCGGGAAACAGGACTAGAGAGGCGGATATGCGGGAGACCCAGGATGTTTATTCAAGATAGGCACTGGCTTAGTGGATTTGCATCTAAAAAGCTGAGCATTTCAACAAAGACAGAGTGGGCTTTTTATAAGCAGACTTACAGAAGCAAAATAAAAGCAGTTAATCATGTAATGATTGGTCACCTAATCTATACCATAGCATAACTTGTGACCTTGCATAGCTGGTGGTCTTGTAGCTGCAATGAAAGAAAAACAAGAACAGCTAAATACAGATTTTTTTTTTTCTCTTCACTCTTGTTCTAAAGTGGGGGTGTTCGACTTCGCAAACTGTGTTATCTTTTTTATTTATTTATTTATTTATTTATTTCTGAGGCAGAGTCTCGCTCTGTCACCCAGGCTGGAGTGCAGTGGCGCGATCTCAGCTCACTGCAAGCTCCACCTCCTGGGTTCATGCCATTTTCCTGCCTTAGCCTCCTGAGTACCTGGGACTACAGGTGCCTGC
>NW_012098543.1:1138141-1151653 GCF_000951045.1 Mandrillus leucophaeus | reverse complement strand
TTTTAACCTTTGCCTTGCCTGTTAGTTTTCTTGGAGTGAATGAATGCAGATTGATTTTTAAAATTTCTGCCTCAGTTTTCTCCCTTTGCTGCTTTTTATAAATAAGATTTTAAGAGAAGCCACCACTATTACTGGATTCTTCATGAAAGAGCAGGTTTTCTTCTTTAGGCACAGGCTGATATTTATATAGAGCTATTAGCTGAGTGGTAGTCTGCCTGGTTACAATTGCTTCTATAGTTGACTGAATGTTCCTAACAAGAAGAGGTAAAATTATTCACTAGGTGAAAACTTGGGGTTATAGCATACATAAGGTTGTTATTTCCTGAGTCACAAATTGAGCAGGTGGTCTGATTAGAAGTATAAGTCTTTTTTTTTTGAGAAGGAGTTTTGCTCTTATTGCCTAGGCTGGAGTGCAATGGCATGATCACGGCTCACCACAACCTCCACCTCCTCGGTTCAAGAGATTCTCCTGCCTGAGCCTCTTGAAAGGCTGTGATTACAGGCGTGTGCCACCATGCCTGGTTAATTTTGTATTTTTTTCGATACGGGGTTTCTCCATGTTGGTGAGGCTGGTCTCGAACTCCTGACCTCAGGTGATCCACCCATCTTGGCCTCCTAAAGGGCTGGAATTACAGGCATGAGCGACCACGACTGGCCTTTATAAATACAAATTCTTTTTTTTTTTGAGATGGAGTCTCTCTCTTGTGGCCCAGGCTGGAGTGCAGTGGCGCAATCTCGGCTCACTGCAAGCTCCGCCTCCCGGATTCATACCATTCTCCTGCCTCAGCCTCCGGACTAGCTGGGACTACAGGTGCCCACCACTGCACCCGGCTAATTTTTTGTATTTTTAGTAGAGACCGGTTTCACCGTGTTAGGCAGGATGGTCTCGATCTCCTGACCTCGTAATCCACCCGCCTCAGCCTCCCAAAGTGCTGGGATTACAGGCGTGAGCCACCGCGCCTGGCCGGAAAACTACTACTCTTAAGATTTCTAACCATATTTACTTGCTTGACTAGTCCTCAAGCTTCAGCTGTGGGTAGATTCGTCAGCTTCCAGTGTGTGACTAGAGCAGGGCTTGTCGTGCCCTCGAGCTTCAGCCCTGCATCGACTGGTCAGCCTCTGGAGTGACCAGAGCAGGGCTGTCGTCCTCAGCAGCAGCTTGGTCTCATCTCACGATCAGCCGAGTTGGATGATCTGGGTCTTGCTGGCTGGTCCACTTGTCCTGAGCTGCTGGTTTCAACTGACTGTGGTGGATCTAAGGCACGATTCCTGCAAGTTTAACAGCAGTGGGTGTGGATGAGATTACAGTATAGGGCCCATCCTGTATGGGTCCTAGAGAAGTTGGATTCTACTTTTTAACTTAAACAGAGTCTCCAGGTTTAAAGGGGTGTACTGGATCTGTCAGACTTAGAGGCATTCTTTCTCGTATTCAGTGATGGACTTCTTGCATGGCTATTCTTAAAGCCTGCATTTGCTTTCTGAAAGTTAATCCTCTAGTTCTTGGAGTTCACTTTTAATTTGACTTATGATTGGAGGAAGCTGACTGAACAAAGTCTCATAAGGTGAATACCTAGTTTGTTTGGTGGGGGTGCAACCATCTCCGAGGAGGACCGTAGGAAACACCTGATCTTATCTCAGATGAGTTTCTTGGCAAGATTTCTTCAGTAGCTGCTTGAGTGTCCAGTTCATGCATTTTATTTTCCTTGAACTTTGTGGCTGACAGTCTATGTGTAACTTCTATTTTATTTTTAGCAGTCTTGTAAAATCTTACACTATTTCAGCTACAGATGCCGGCCTATTGTCTGACTTTAAAGTTAGAGGTAGTCCAAACCTGGGGATAAGGTCTTTTATCAGTACTTTAGTCACGTCTTGTGCTTTTTCTGTTGTGGTGGGGAAAGCCTTAACTTATCCTGAAAAGGTACAACTAAGCACTAGCATGTACCAGTAGCCTCTGGCGTGGGGCAGTTCAGTAAAGTTTATAAGCAAGTTTTCACAAGGCCTGGCTCCTACTTCTTGAATTCTTGGGGCTGAGTGGGCCCCTGTCGTGGGTTATTCTGAGCACAGGTTAACCATTGTTCACAAACGGCTGGAGTGACAGCAGAGAGCCGCAGCACATAAAACTGGCTGTTTCGTGGCCTGGTGCAGTGGCTCATGCCTGTAATCCCAGCACTTTGGGAGGCTAAGGCAGGCAGATTATGAGGTCCAGATTTCAAGACCAGTCTGACCAACATGGTGACAACCCATCTCTACTAAAAATACAAAAAAAAAAAATCCGATCGTGTTGATGGGCACCTGTAATCCCAGCTAGTAGGGAGGCTGAGGCAGAAGCATCTCTTGAACTCGGGAAGCAGAGGTTGCAGTGAGCCGAGATCGTGCCACTGCACTCCAGCCTGGGCGAGAGAGCAAGACTCCGTCTCAAAAACAAAAAAAAAAGGAAAGAAAGAAATGGCACTACATAACATTTCTAATGCTGTTTTTCTTATATGAGTTTCTTGATGAATTTGCTTCACAAACTTAGGAGCTAACATCTTTGGAATGCCTGGTCTGCTGTAGAAGAACGTCTACCACTTTCTTTTAATATATTTTTCATCTTCTTGGGCACCCCAGGTTTTTTGATTTGGAGTATAACTTGGGTCCTCTTGGAGAGGAGGTTCTGGGAGGAGAGGCATAGCTAAGGCTTCCTCTTTAAAATGTGGCATAATCATTGCTGCCCGCGTTGCAACCTGAACAGGGGTTGCTCCTGGTTTTAATTCTACTACTGGTGCATGATTTACAGCTAACCCAGGTGGGTTGTCCTCAGCCTGTACGCCAGGAATTTCTTTAACTAAGTGAAATAATAATTTTTGTTCTTCTTGCATATGTGGCTGCATTGGTACCTGAAAAGGGGGCTGGGTGCTGTGGCTCACTCCTTAATCCTACCATTTTCAGAGACTGGGGCAGGGGATTGCTTGAGTACAGGAGTTCGGAGACCAGCCTGGCAACATAGTGAGACTTTGTCTCGGCCAAAACTAAATAAATAAATAAAATTAACCAGGCATGATGGTGCACACCTGTACTCCCTACTATTCTGGAGGCTGAGGCAGGAGGATCACTTGAGCCCAGGAAGTCCAGGCTACTGTCAGCCGAGATCATGCCACTGCACTCCAGCCTGGTCAACAGAGCGAGACCCTGTCTTAAAAGAATAAAAGGGGTAGGTGAGTTTGGGTTCAGATGAGTGGGTGAATTCATTGGATATGATTACCTGTGACATGTTGACTTCTGTGTATATACTCTAATAACTTAAAACTTGTTTAAATTACACAGCTGAGATTGAGAATTTTAAAATTCCTATCTATAAGACATGTACATCCTATAAATCTTGGCATAGAAGTCAGCTTCTACTTGGAATCCCTATTCAGCCAGAAGGCAGTGACTTATTCAGTTGTGAATTACTCTGTTCCCTTCCCAGAGGGTGGGGTAGGAAGTGGTGCAGTGAAGTGGGAAAAAAAAAATCAGTTTCTGTTATAACATAATACTTTTAATTAAGTTAATTAATAATTAATATTTTGTGACTGGGCCTGGCTCTGTCACCCAGGATGGAGTGCAGCATGATCTCTTATAACTGCAGCCTCGACCTCCTGGACTCAAGCAATCCTCCTACCTCAGCTTCCTGAGTAGCTGGGATCACAGGCATGAGCCACCAAGTCAGGCAAGTTTTGTATTTTTTTTTTAATAGAAACGGGTTTCACTATGTTTCCCAGGCTGGTCTCAAAATCCTGAGCTCAGAGGATCTTTCTGCCTTGGCCTTCCAAAATAGTGGGATTACAGAGATAAGCCACCACACCTTGCCTACATAGTACTTTTTACAAGGGACATCAAAATGTGGTGGCTCCAGCCAGTAATCCCAGCACTTTGGGAGACGGAGGTGAGTGGGTCACCTAAGGTGAGGAGTTCAAGACCAGCCTGGCCAACATGGTGAAACCTGGTCTCTACTAAAAGTACAAAGGTTAGCCAGGCGTGGTAGTGTACACCTGTAGTCACAGCTAATGGGGAGGCTGAGGCATGAAAATCACTTAAACCTGGGAGGTAGTGGTTGCAGTGAGCAAAAATCATGCCACTGCACTGTAGCCTGGGTGGGAGAGTGAGTCTCCATCTCACAAAAACAAGCAACAAAAAATAAAATGAAAAACAAAAGGGACATCAAAAGTGCTTTTGTGCTCATGTGTAATAGATTTACTTTATTTTCTTTCTGTTTCCTCTTCATTTCTTTCTTTATTCTTTTTTTTGGGGGGTGGGGGGCAGAATCTTACGCAGTCACCCAGGCTGGAGGGTAGTGGCGTGATCTCAGTTCACTGCAACCTCTGCCTCCTGATTTCAAGCGATTCTTTTGCCTCAAACTCTCAAATATGTGGGACTACAGGCCCGCACCCCCATGCCCACCTAATTTTTGTACTCTTAGCAGAGATGGGTTTCACCCTGTTGGCCAGGCTGGCCTTGAACTCCTGACCTCAGGTGATCCACCCACCTTGGCCTCCCAAAAGTGCTGGGATTATAGGCGAAAGCGACCATGCCCAGCGGAGATAAATCTTAGTTTTCAAAATTTCTTTTTTAATACCTAATCACAGAGAGGAGGCTGCAGTGCTAAGTGGAGGAAGCAGGAACTGGACCATGAGTAGTAGCTGGGTGGGCACCATGGCTGGGGTCACCACCATCAACACAGTGAAGTGTGAGATCCAGGTTCTGCAGCAGCAGGCAGATGATGCAGAGGAGCGAGCTGAGCACCTCCAGCAAGGAGTTGAAGGAGAAAGGCGGGCCTGGGAACAGGCCGAGGCTGAGGTGGCCTCCTTGAACCATAGGAGCCAGCTGGTTGAAGAGGAGCTGCACTGTGCTCAGGAGCGCCTGGCCACTGCCCTGCAAAAGCTGGGAGAAGTGGAAAAAGCTGCTGATGAGAGTGAGAGAAGTATAAAGGTTATTGAAAACCAGGCCTTCAAAGATGAAGAAAAGATGGAACTCCAGGAAATCCAACTCAGAGAAGCTAAGCACATTGCAGAAGAGGCAGAAAGTATGAAGAGGTGACTCGTAAGTCGGTGATTATTGAAGGCGACACGGAAGGCACAGAAGAACAAGCTGAGCTGGCAGAGTCGCGTTGGCGAGAGATGGAGGAGCAGATCAGACTGATGGACCAGAACCTGAAGTGTCTTGAGTGCAGCTGGAGAAAAGTACTCTCAAAAAGAAGACAAATGTGAGGAAGAGGTGATGATTCTTACTGATAATCTCAAGGAGGCAGAGACCCGTGCTGAGTTTGCTGAGAGATTGGTAGTCAAACTGGAAAAGACAATTGATGACTTGGAAGATAAAGTGAAATGCAGCAAAGAGGAACACCTCTGTACACCAAGGATGCGGGACCAGACTCTGCTTGACCTGAGTGAGATGTAGAATGCCCCAGTCCCCCACTGCTGCTGCTGCTTCCTCTGACCCTGACTCCACCTGCGGCCAGCCTGCCCAAAGCTGACTCTTTTATTATTATTATTATTATTTTTGAGATGGAGTCTTGCTCTGTTGCCCAGGCTGCAGTGCAGTGGCGTGATTTCAGCTCGCTGCAAGCTCTGCCTCCAGGGTTCACACCATTCTCCTGCCTTAGCCTCCCGAGTAGCTGGGGCTACAGGTGCCCGCCACCACGCCCGGCTGATTATTTTGTATTTTTTAGTAGAGACGGGGTTTCACCGTGTTAGCCAGGATGGTCTCGATCTCTTGACCTCGTGATCCACTCGTCTCGGCCTCCCGAAGTGATGGGATTACAGGCGTGAGCCACCATACCCGGTGTGAAGCTGACTCTTAACTGAGGGCTGGTCTTTAACTGGAAGGCTGCTTTCTCTTTTTGCCACCCCCTCCTCCCCTGCCTCTTTTTCACCAAACTGTCTCTGCCTCTCCCTGGAGATTCCAGCTGGGCTAGAGACTTGAGAACTTTTAAAACAACATTTAAGGGAATGTGAGCATAATGCATAATGTCTTCAAAATGCGTGTTGTGATGTAAAAATAATAATCACTTCTGAAAGATGCCTTTGTCACATACTATAATCAGCTCACATCATTTTTTTTCTGTACAAGTATATTTTCCAGTTATTTTCCTGTTGACCCGAGAATTTGTTAGATTTTTTAGAAAACAATTTCAAAATAGTTTCTGTTTGAAACTAGTTGCGTCTGGTTCATGTCAAGGTCTGCATGCTTTCTAGTCTTTATTATTTGTTGGAAAACTTTGGTACCTAATACAGAAGATTGATTGTGTCAGTGTGTACCTGGTAAAGATATCAGTGACCTTTTACCTTAACATCAAAATGTAGTTTAACCAGTTAGGCTATTTTTTAGTTTTCTTTTCTTCTGTCATCTGTGAAAATATGGAGCTGTGAGCTATTAAGTGCATGCTTCCCTCAAGGCCCTCTGGTCCCTTCTGGACTAATGTTGAAATATGGGATGGATTGGCATGAAACTGTTGTTGTGGCCACACCCACCACCAGGCTATCGGGGCTATGAAGTCCGGTGGAGTCAAAGGAATGAGAAAAAACAAGTTAAGGATGCATAAGGTGGGTCCAGGGAGCCAATGCTAGTATGGAGGCTGCAAAAGACCCGAGCTCTGGAAGCCCACACTATTTATTGGTGGTCAAAGAAGCAGGTGGTGAGGCCATGGGGGTTGAAAGGAAGTGGTGCATTCAGCACATGATCTACAGGTGTGTGGTTTAGCATTTATATGGAACATATTCTGCTACTTGAGATCATGGGGAACATGTTATTCTAGTTTAAGATACAACCGTTTTATGAGCCTGGAAGTGCTAGAAGCAAGGAACCAGCAACTCTAGGCACATTCCAGAGGCCATGAGAGATTTTATTTCCTGAGCCCTGGATTCCATCCAAGCCATGAGGTGTTTGTGGGGGAAAGAATGAGAGATCAGACTGTGGCTGTGTCTATATAGAAAGAAGAAGACATAAGAAACTCCATTTTATTCTGTACTAAGAAAAATTCTTCTGCTTTGAGATACTGTTAATCTGTAACCCTAGCCCCAACCCTGTGCTTGCAGAAACATATGCTGTGTTGACTAAAGGTTTAACAGATTTAGGGCTGTGCGGGATGTGCTTTGTTAAAAATGTGTTTGCAGGCAGTATGCCTGGTAAAAATCATCGCCATTCTCCAGTCTCAAATACCCAGGGACACAATGCACTGCAGAAAGCCGCATGGACCTCTGCCGAAGAAAGCCTGGATATTGTCCAAGGTTTCTCCCTACTGAGGTAGCCTGAGATATGGCCTCATGGGAAGGGAAAGACCTGACCATCCCCCAGCCCAACACCCGTAAAGGGTCTTTGCTGAGGAGGATTAGTGAAAGAGGAAGGCCTCTTTGCAGTTGAGATACCCCAAAAATAAAATCAAATAAATTTTTTAAAAATGCAAAGGAATGGAAGAAACAGAGGTGTAGACTCAGACAGAGACAATCTTTGGGGCCTTTCTCTGTATTAGGATATCACAGCTAAATCTAAACCAGGTCATGTCCGTCCCTGGCAGGGAACCCTCCACCAGCTTCCTGTGTTCCCCAGGACAAAAGCCCATCTCCTCACTGTGGCTCCACAGCCCTGTGTCCAGGGCCCCTGCCAGTGTCCAGCCTCCTCCTGGGAGCTTGCCCTCCTCTCCTGATTCCCTCTGCTGCACTCACATTTGCTTTTCTGTTTTTCCAGATATCAAAACCCTTCCTGTCTCAGGTCATTGTCCCTGCTCTTACCCTATGTCCCTAAATGATCACAGCACTGTCCCTTTTCTCCTCCTTCAGGTCTAGGCTCAGAGCTGTGTCTCATGCCCTCCTACCACTATCTGAAGTTCCTTCCGCCCTTCATTCTCTATCACGTTACTTAACGTTTTATTACCTCTGCATCAATCACATCAGAAATGCTTGCTTTTTTTTTTTTTTTAAAGATAGTCTCTATTACCCAGGCTGTGAGTGCAGTCTCATGATCTTGGCTCACTGCAACCTCCATTTCCTGGGTTCGAGTGATTCTTGTGCCTCAGCATCCCAAGTAGCTGAGATTACAAGTGTGTGCCAGCACACTCAGCTAATTATTGTATTTGTATTTTATTTTATTTTTGAGTCTCACACTGTCACTCAGGCTGAAGTGCAGTGGCATGATCTTAGCTCGGTGCAACTGCCACCTCCTGGGTTCAAACAATTCTCTTACCTCTGCCTCTTGAGTAGCTGGGATTATAGACACCCACAAAGCCCAGTTACTTTTTAAATTTTTTGTAGAGAAGGGGTTTCACCGTGTTGACCAGGCTGGTCTCGAACTTCTGACCTCGAGTAATCCACCCTTCTCGGCCTTCCAGACTGCTAGTACTACAGACATGAGCCACTGTGCCTGGCTCAGTTTTTCTATTTTTAGTAGAGACAGGGTATCACCGTGTTGGCGAGGCTGGTCTCAAACTCCTGAGCTGAAGAGATTCTCACACCTCAGCCTTCTAAGTAGCTGGGACCACAGACACACAGACGTGCACAACCATGCCTGGCTAAGTTTTTGTGTTTTTGGTAGAAATGGGGTTTCACCATGTTGCCCAGGCTGCTCTCAAACTCCTGAGCTCAAGAGATCTACGTGCCTTGGCCTCCTAGAGTGCTGGGATGACAGGCATGAGCCACCACACCCAGCCTCTGCATGGGGTTTGGTCAGGGCTGGGTCTGTACCTTGAAGAGGAGCTCATTCCAGCCCAGGTTCCCACTGCTGCAGTGTGTACGTGGGCTCCTCCACGAGAGAAGTGGGAGTTTTCCCGTTGGAGTTTATTGTCCCTGGTGGAGTGGGCGGTAGAGGGGACCATATTTCCCAGGGTGAGGTCTCCTTTGTATGTTTCATTGTGTTACAGGGAGGGGGTGTGTGGATTTGAGCAATAAACAACATATTTCTAACTTTCAGGATTGACTGCTAAAGAATCTTCGTATGTGAGGAAGAGGAAGAGGAAAGCACAGGAGTCAGGGATGGCTCTTTCTCAGGTGAGATGACATTTTCAGTGGATTTTTGTGTCTCCTTCCTATCAGAAATGCTGGGACCACCTCTGGATGCACTGTCAGCTCTCTGTAGACCAGGATTAGAGCAACTGCCAATGGAAGTCTATCGGGAACCTGGCACCCGATATTTCAGTGTGGGTTCTTTTCTATTTTCCTTAAGTGTTGGCCAGTCTGAGAAATAAAGGGAAAGAGTACAAAGAGAGAAATTTGAAAGCTGTGCATCTGGGGGAGACATCACATGTCGGCAGGTTCCGTGATGCCCCCCAAGCTGCAAAACCAAGTTTTTATTAGTGATTCCCAAAGGGGAGGGAGTGTACGAATAGGATGTGGGTAACAGAGATCACGTGCTTCACAAGGTAATAAAATGTTACAAGGCAACTGAGGCAGAGCAAGATCACAGGACCAGGGTGAAATTAAAATTGCTATTGAAGTTTCAGGCCCGCATTGTCATTGGTGACATCTTATCAGGAGACAGGATTTGAGAGCAGACAACCAGTTTCACTAAAAATGTACTAGGCGGGAATTTCCTCATCCTAATAGGCCTGGGAACGTTACAGGAGACTGGGGCTTATTTCATTCCTTATGTGCAACCGTAAAAGACAGACATTCCTGCGGCGGCCCTTTTAGAGGTCTACCCCTAGGAACGCATTCTCCTTCTCAGAGCTGTTCCTCGCTAAGAAAAAGAATTCAGCGATATTTCTCCTATTTGCTTTTGAAAGAAGAGAAATATGGCTTTGTTCTGCCCGGCTCTCAGGCAGTCAGACCTAATGGTTATCTTCCTTGCTCCCTGAACATCCTAGTTATCCTGTTTTCTTTTCAAGGTGCCCAGATTTCATATTGTTTAAACACACAGGTTTTACGAACAATTTGTGTAGTTAACACAATCATCACAGGGTCCTAAGGTGACATACATCCTCAGTTTATGAAGACGATGGGATTAAGAGATTAAAGACAGGCATAGGAAATCTCAAGAGTATTGATTGGAGAAGTCATCAATAAATGTCCATGAAATCTTCACAATTTATGTTCAGAGATTGCAGTAAAGACAGGCGTAAGAAATTACAAAAGCATTAATTTGGGGAACTAATAAATGTTCATGAAATCTTCACAATTTATGTTCTTCTGCCATGGCTTCAGCCAGTCCCTCTGTTCAGGGTCCCTGACTTCCCGCAACAGAAGTCATGTATTAATATGCACACAGTACGTGGTAAATTCTAGAAAAGGCGACCAATATAGAGAAATGTTTCTGCCTGATTTTATACTACGTTTTTAGGTAATTCAGTGAGTTACTGTGTTTCTGACGCCAAAAATCTTGCTAATTAGAATGGAAAGTTATTACACAGACATGAACGATAGAAGATGTTTTATTCCATCATTATTTTAAGAATATGAAATCAACCTCAATAATAGCAGGAGATTCATTAAGCCATTTTTAGCACATTAGGCTCATGGAGACTGTGGTGTTTGTTACTGGGGAGAGACTTGTGAAACAGGTGTTTTCATTAAAAATGATTATAATTATTATAATATTATTTTACTTTAAATAAACAAAGTATTGTTCTGTCACCCAGGCTGAAGTGCAGTGACATGATCTTGGCTCATGGCAACCTCCACCTTCTGGGTTGAAGGATTCTCCTGCCTCAGCCTCCCGAGTAGCTGGGATTATAGGCACGCGTCACCATGCCCAGCTAATTTTGTTGTATTTTTATTAGTGACAGGTATCACCATGTTGGCCAGGCTGGTCTCAAACTGCTGACCTCAGGTGATCTGCCCACCTCAGCCTCCTGGAGGTCTGGGTTTACAGGTGCAAGCCACTGTGCCCAGCCCCAATGATTATTATTAAATGTATATTTTTCTATTTAAACATCACATAATGAATATATTTGTTTTGTGATAAAACTCCAAGCAAAGTTGCAGCTTAGACCCTTGGCCATAAGGTATCTCCTTTCCCTGTCACATCCTCCACCCTCCTTCCAAACTCACTGGGGAGCTAGTTGTCAGAGCAAGTCTCATACACGTGTATTTCAGCATCATTATGAGACTTTAGAGAAAAGTCTGAGGTAAATTTAAAAACAAATAACTTTTTTACAAAAATTAGCTGGGTGTGGTGGCACATGCCTATAATCCCAGCTACTCAGGAAGCTGAGGCAGGAGAATCGCTTGAACCTTGGAGGCAGACATTGTCATGAGCTGAGATTGTGCCACTGCACTCCAACCTAGGCACAGAGCAAGACTCCGTCTCAAAAAAAAAAAAAATTATATTTGTGTTTTCACTTTAGGTTTGGGGCTACACGTGAAGGTTTGTTCCACAGGTAAACGAGTGTCATCGGGATTTGTTGTGCAGATTACTTCATCACTCTGGTGTTAAGCCCCATACCCAATAGCTATTTTTAATTTATTTACTTTTTTGAGACTGAGTTTTGCTCTTGTTGCCCAGGCTGGAGTATAATGGCATGATCTCAGCTCACTGCAACCTCCTCCTGCTGGGTTCAAGTGATTCCTCTGCCTCAGCCTCCTGAGTAGCTGAAATTACAGGGGCCTGCTATCATGCCTGGCTAATTTTTATATTTTTAGTAGAGACAGGGTTTCACCATGTTGGCCAGGCTGATCTTGAACTCCTGACTCATGATCCACCTGCCTCGGCCTCCCAAAGTGGTGAGATTACAGGCATGAGCCACCTTGTCCGGTCCCCAGTAGTTATTTTTTCTGCTCCTCTCCTTCCACCCTCCATCCTCAGGTAGACCACAGTGTCTGTTTTCTTCTTTATGTTCCAGTAAATATTTTACTTTGATATTTGATGCTGCTAATTGTGAAAATTTACATGTTCTCACGTTAGTAAATGTGGCTAGCTTGCTGTTTGCCATCTGCATTGGAAATTAGCTGAATGACAAGTGGGTGGGTCCTTTGCAATTTTTCCCTGTATAAGGAGTGCCATAGGGGCTGCCTCTGCGCACACCTGCATTCCTACAGATATCTGAACATTCCTCCAGGTCAGGCAGTTGAAAGCGTGATTGCTTCCTCTAAGATGGGGCATTTCCTGTTTTCTTAGATCTGACAAGATTTTCCCTCCCCCAACTGCCAATGTATCCTTTTCCAGCAAGATGGGATTCTTCTTCAGTTCAACATAACTTGCTACTTTTTATATTTTTAAAGTCTTTATATATATATACACCCACACACACAATATACACACACACATATACATATACATACATATACACACACACAAATGTATATATTTTGAACAACTTTTCCATTTTGAAAATCTGGGGAAAATGACAACCCTTTGTATTAACATGTAGTTTTATGTGAGTCTGTGTAGGTTTCATTATTTTGTTGACGTATATATGTATAATGGATTTTCATACTTTGAGTAATCTAGTTTTCATGTATTTTCTTTTATTTTGAGACTGGGTCTCACTGTGTTGGCCAGGCTGGAGCACAGTGGGACGATCTCAGCTCACTGCAAGCTCCACCCTCAGGCTCAAGCCATCCTCCTACCTCAGGCTCCCAAGTAGCAGGAGCCACAGGTGGCTGCCACCATGCCTGGCTAATTTTTTTTTTTTTTGAGATGGAGTCTCCGTTGTCCAGGCTGGAGTGCAGTTGCATAATCTCAAATCATTGCAACCTCTGGCTCATGGGATCAAGCAGTTCTCCTGTGTCAGCCTCCCGGGTGACTGGGATTAACAGGCATGTGCCACCGTGCCCAGCCAGATTTTAGTTTCTGATGTTTCACTCTGGACGTTGTCATCGCTGAAGACATCACTCATACTCTGCCTCATCTAGATACTGAATGTCACTTGGTGTGTCAATAAAAGTTTCTGGGCCAGGCACGGTGGATCACGCCTGTAATTCCAGCACTTTGAGAGGCTGAGTCAGAGAGATAACAAGGTTGGGAGTTTGAGACCAACCTAGCCAATATGGTGAAAGCCCGTTTCTGCTAAAAATACAAAAATTAACTGGTCATGGTGGTGCATGCCTGTAATTTCAACTACTCAGGAGGCTAAGGCAGGAGAATCGCTTGATCCTGGAAGGTGGAGGTTGCAGTGAGCAGAAACTGCACCTTTGCACTCCAGCCTGGGCAACAGAGCGAGACGCCATCTCAAAAAAAAAAAAAAAAAAAAGTTTAGTAAAACACAACTGGCAAGACAAAATGTGGTGAGAAATCCCTCACTCAGATTTGCTAGAACATTCACTGCATTTCAATCCACACTTTCCCTTCTCTCCTCTTCTCATTTTCTGTAAAGATAAGAACTCCTCCCATAACCATTTCCTTAAAATGTGTTTTCATTTCAGGTTTTACTGACGTTCAGGGATGTGGCCATAGAATTCTCTCAGGAGGAGTGGAAATGCCTGGACCCTGCTCAGAGGACTCTATACAGAGACGTGATGTTGGAGAATTATAGGAACCTGGTCTCCCTGGGTGAGGATAACTTCCCTGCTGGGGGTGTGCCCTTGTGTATCTTTGTATTTTCTTTCTTTCTTTCTTTTTTTTTTTTTT
>NW_012098543.1:1129879-1135615 GCF_000951045.1 Mandrillus leucophaeus | reverse complement strand
TTTTTTTTTTTTTTTTGGTAGAAACAGGGATTCACCCTGTTAGCCAGGATGGTCTTGATCTCCATACCTCATGATCCTCCTGCCTCAGCCTCCCATAGTGCTGGAACTACAGGCATGAACCACCATGCCTGGCCAGCCTCGAAATTTTTAAAACATGTTATTGCTATAGATGGCTTCAAGTATTGCAAGATTTATAGAACAGGCTCTAAACTTCTTTGTTTAATCAGGTTTGTCAGCCTTTGGTGATGTTGATGATGAGATGCTCCTGTTCCTGACTCAATCATTTCACTGACAGAAGTAGCTTAGACTGGCCAGCCAAGGTGGCTCACACCTCTAATCCCAGTAGTTTGGGATGCCAAGGTGGGTGGATCACTTGAAGTCAGGAGTTTGAGACCAGTCTGGCCAACATGGTGAAACCTCAAATCTACTAAATACAAGAAATTGGCCAGGCGTGGTGGCTCAAGCCTGTAATTCCAGCACTTTGGGAGGCCGAGAGGGGCAGATCACCTGAGTTCAGGAGTTCAAAGCCAGCCTGGCCAACATGGTGAAACCCCGTCTCTACTAAAAATACAAAAATTAGCCAGGCGTGGTGGCACATGGCTGTTATCCCAAGTACTTGAGAGGCTGAGGCAGGAGAATCACTTGAACCGGGGAGGTGGAGGTTGTAGTGAGCCAAGATTGCACCACTGCACTCCAGTCCAGGCGACAAAGTAAGACTCTGTGCTAAGGCAAGAGAATCTCTTGAGGCAAGAGAATCGTGCCACTACACTCCAGCCTGGGTGACAGAGTGTGACTTGGTCCCAAAAACAAACAGCAAAAGAGATAGCTTGAACTGGGAGGCTTCAGACATAGAAAATTATTTCTCATGAATTTGGAAAGGGGGAAATCCAAGAGCAAGGTGCCAGTCAAATTTTTCCTGGTGAGAGCCTTCTTCGTGGTTTAGCCCAGCCATCTTCCTGCCGTGTCCTGACATGGGGGAAAGACGAACAGGAAATGGGCTCCTTCATATCTCTTTTTATGAAAGCGCAAGACCTGTTCACCAGTATTCAACACCCATGACCAAATTCTCTCAAAGGCCCCATCTGCAGAACATCCTGTTGGAGAATAAGAACTCTGAACACGGCTTTTTGACAATAGGAACATTCAGACCAGGGAGCCTGCATCATATTTTTTATGTTTTTATTGTGCAATTTGATTTATACAACGTTTTCTCTGATCTCAGTTTAAAAATTTTCCCAGTACACATTCTACGTTTTATAATTTGTGCATAGTGAACTAGATAATTAAGGCCAACAATGCATACATATATAGAATTGCTGTATTGCCTGGCTGTTTTATAAATGTAGTTGTGACATCATAATTGCACCCTCTGACATTATTAGTCAATTATTTATTTATTTATTTATTTTGAGATGAAGTCTCACCCTGTCACTCAGGCTGGAGTGCCATGGTGCAATCTCGGCTCACTGCAACCTCCACCTCCTGGGTTCAAACGATTCTCCTGCCTCAGCCTTCCAAGTAGCTGAGATTACAGGCACCTGCCACCATACCCAGCAAATTTTTTTGTATTTTTAGTAGAGTTGGGATTTCACCATGTTGGCCAAGCTACTCTTGAACTCCTGACCTCATAATCCTCTTGCCTCAGCCTCCCAAAGTGCTGGGATTATAGACCTGAGCCACCATGCCCGGCCGTTAGTCAATTCTTATTCCTTATAATGTTGTGTACTTTTTGACATCATAAATCAGAAGGTAGTGATCTTAACATGTATTTCCATTCTTATGTTGTGTGCTGGTGGTAAGTAGAAGTTTGGCGTTTTTTTAAACAGCGAATTGTTTAGAATTTTGCAGGTTGTATAAATGTACTTATTATTTGCTTGCTGGTTTTATGGGTTACAATGTTTTACTAATTAATTTTTATATCTGTACATAAGGCTTTTCAGCATGTGGTATGCAGTATGACTGACACAGTCCACTAGTTAATGTCACAAAGTGCCACCAGATGCTTTGGCTCACATATGCCATCCCAGGACTTTGGGAGGCTAAGGCAAGTGGATCACTTGAGGTGAAAAGTTTGAGACCAGCCTGGCCAGATGTTGAAACCCTATCTCTACTGAAAATACAAAAATTAGCCAAGCATGGTGGTGTGTGCCTGTAATCCCAAGTACATAGGAGGCTGAGGCAGGAGAATGGCTTGAACTCAAAAGGCGGAGGTTGCAGTGAGCCGAGATTGGGCCATTGAATTCCAACTGGTTATGACAGAGTGAAACTTCATCTCAAAAATATAAAAATAAAGAATTTTTAAAAAAATGTCATAACGTGCCTTTTCTGCAAGGACATAGGTAATTTCATGACAGTTATTCAGAAAAACATTGTATTAACTTTTGTTTTGTTTTTTGAGATGGAGTCTCGCTTTGTCTCCCAGGCTGAAGTGCAGTGGTGCAATCTCGGCTCACTGCTACCTCTGCGTCTTGGGTTCAAATAATTCTTGTGCCTCAGCCTCCCGAGTAGGTGGGACTGCAGATGTGGGCCACCACGCCTGGCTAAATTTTGTAATCTTTTCTTATCTTCTCAATGCTATGATTGTTTGACAATACAGAATTTCCATTGATTTTGGTTATCCTCACATGAGCTTGTTGTGGATTATTTACCAATATAGTATATCATGTGGTCCTGTAGCATTTATTTGTATACAGTAAATATGCTGTAAATATGAATAATATATACTTTACATGGATGTGACAGTGATATGTTTTTTACAAACTGTGAGACATTTTAGGGTCACAATGGAAAAATATTCCTTACTTTAGGCTACACGTTTGTGCCCTGTCATTGTTTTGTCACGATATTGGAAACCGGCTTCTGTAAAAATAATTTGAAGCACATGTAACAGCTCTTTATTTGTTAAAGAATCTTATGCTTTTCTGTTCCTAAGCTTTGAGGGTCGTGTTTGGAAAGTTTAAAATAAGTATTTTTGTGTGTGTCATATTTACACATTTCAGCATTATTTACCATCTGTACTTAATTTGAAACCATTTGGTGTTTATACTTTGTAGATATCTCTTCCAAATGCACAATGAAGGAGGTCTTGTCAACAGCGCAAGGCAATAGAGAAGTGTTCCACACAGGGACATTGCAAAGACATGAAAGTCATCACATTGGAGATTTTTGTTTCCAGGATATTCATAAACATATTCATGATGTTGACTTTCAGTGGCAAGAAGATGAAAGAAATGACCATGAAGCACCCATGACAAAAATAAAAATGTTGACATGTAGTACAGACCGATATGATCAAAGTCATGCTGGAAACAAACCTATTAAAGATCAGTTTGGATTAAACTTTCATTCGCATCTGCCTGAACTGCACATATTCCACACCGAACAGAAAATTGATAATCAAGTTGAAAAGTCTATCAATGATGCTTCCTCGGTTTCAACTGCCCAAAGAATTTCTTGTAATCCCAAAACTCGTGTTTCTAATAACTATGGGAATAATTTCCTGAATTCTTCATTACTCACACAAAAACAGGAAGTACAAGTTAGAGAAAGATCTTTCCAATGCAATGAGAGCGGGAAAGTCTATAATTATAGCTCACTCCTAAGGAAACATCAGATAATCCATTTAGGAGAGAAACAATTTAAATGTGATGTATGTGGCAAGGTCTTTAATCGGAAGCGAGACCTTGCATGCCATCATAGATGTCACACTGGTGAGAAACCTTACAAATGTGAAGAATGTGACAAAACTTTCCGTTTCAAATCAAGCCTTGAGAGACATAGGAGAATTCATGCTGGAGACAAACTGTACAAGTGTAATGAGTGTGGCAAGACCTTTAGTCCGAAGTCATACCTTATGTGCCATCGTAGACTTCATACTGGAGAGAAACTTTACAAATGTGAAGAATGTGACAAAGCTTACAGTTTCAAATCAAACCTTGGAATACATAAGAAAATTCATACTGAAGAGAATCCTTACAAGCATAATGAGTGCAGCAAGACTTTCAGCTGGATGTCATCCCTTACGTGCCATCATAGACTTCCTACTGGAGAGAAACCTTACAAATGTGAAGAATGTGACACAGCTTTCTGTTTGAAATTAGACCTTGAAGGACATAGCAGAATTCATACTGGAGGGAAACCATACAAGTGTAATGAGTGTGGCAAGACCTATACTCAGAAGTCATCCCTTACATGCCATCGTAGACATCATACTGGAGAGAAACCTTACAAGTGTAATGAGTGTGGCAAGACCTTTAGTCAGAAGTCATACCTTACATGCCATCGTAGACATCATACTGGAGAGAAACCTTACAAGTGTAATGAGTGTGGCAAGACCTTTACTCAGAAGTCATCCCTTACATACCATCGTAAACTCCATACTGGAGAGAAACCTTACAAGTGTAATGACTGTGGCAAGACCTTTAGTGAGAAGTCATACCTTACATACCATCGTAGACTTCATACTGGAGAGAAACCTTACAAATGTGAAGAATGTGACAAAGCTTTCCGTTTCAAATCAAGCCGTGACAGACATAGGAGAATTCATGCTGGAGAGAAACTGTACAAGTGTAATGAGTGTGGCAAGACCTTTAGTCTGAAGTCATACCTTACATGCCATCGTAGACTTCATACTGGAGAGAAACCTTGCAAATGTGAGGAATGTGATGAAGCTTACAGTTTCAAATCGAACCTTGGAATACATAAGAAAATTCATACTGAAGAGAATCCTTACAAGTGTAATGAGTGCAGCAAGATCTTCAGCTGGATGTCATCCCTTACGTGCCATCGTAGACTTCCTACTGGAGAGAAACCTTACAAATGTGAAGCATGTGACAAAGCTTTCCATTTGAAATTAGACCTTGAAGGATATAGGAGAGTTCATACTGGAGGGAAACCATACAAGTGTAATGAGTGTGGCAAGACCTTTACTCGGAAGTCATCCCTTACGTGCCATCGTAGACTTCATACTGGAGAGAAACCTTACAAGTGTAATGACTGTGGCAAGACCTTTAGTCATAAGTCATCGCTTACATGCCATCGTAGACTTCATACGGGAGAGAAACCTTACAAGTGTAATTACTGTGACAAGACCTTTAGTCAGAAGTCACGCCTTACATACCATCATAGACTTCATACTGGAGAGAAACCTTACAAGTGTAATGATTGTGGCAAGACCTTTAGTCAGAAGTCACACCTTACGTGCCATCATAGACTTCATACTGGAGAGAAACCTTACAAGTGTAATGACTGTGGCAAGACCTTTAGTCAGAAGTCACGCCTTACATGCCATCGTAGACTTCATACTGGAGAGAAACCTTACAAATGTGAGGAATGTGACAAAGCTTACAGTTTCAAATCAAACCTTGGAATACATAAGAAAATTCACACTGAAGAGAATCCTTACAAGTGTACTGAGTGTGGCAAGACCTTCAGCTGGATGTCATCCCTTACGTGCCATCATAGACTTCCTACTGGAGAGAAACCTTACAAATGTGAAGAATGTGACAAAGCTTTCCATTTGAAATTAGACCTTGAAGGACATAGGAGAATTCATACTGCAGGGAAACCATACAAGTGTAATGAGTGTGGCAAGACCTTTACTCGGAAGTCATCCCTTACGTACCATGGTAGACTTCATACCGGAGAGAAACCTTACAAGTGTAATGACTGTGGCAAGACCTTTAGTCATAAGTCATCGCTTACATGCCATCGTAGACTTCATACGGGAGAGAAACC
>NW_012098543.1:1124417-1127049 GCF_000951045.1 Mandrillus leucophaeus | reverse complement strand
ATGGTCTCGATCTCCTGACCTCTTGATCCACCTGCCTCGGCCTCCCAGAGTGCTGAGATTACAGGCGTCAGCCACTGCGCCCACCAGTATTTCTTTCTTTAAGTTCTCCAGCAAATGGAAGTGTCTTAAAATTTTCTTTTAAAATTGTTTATTGTTAGATTATGGAAATTCAACTAATTTTTGGTGCTGATAATGTATTGTGCAAATCTACTGAATATGTTACCTAGTTCCAGTAGTATTTTGGTTGACTCTTTGTGATTTTCTGCATAGAAGATCATGTCATCTACAAACAAATATTTTTACTTCTTTTGTTCCGATTTGGATGAGTTTTATTTCCTCTGCTATTTCACTGCTCTGGCTAGGACAGCCAGTATTGATTGAATAGAAGGGGTGAGAGCATTCTTGCATCATGTGAGATCCTACAGGAAAAGCATTCCATTTTCCCTGCTTGACTGTTTACTCATTGGTCATTTCACAGATGGTCTTTCTATTGTTGAGTTAAATTTCCTTCTCTATCTATTTTGTTTAGGATTTCTATGATGACTGGATTTTGAATTATGTGAAATGCTTTTTATGCATCTATTGAGATGATGTGGTTTTCATCTTTCATTCTGTTCAAGTGATATATCACATCGATTTGCTTGAATATGTTGAACCATCCTTGCATCCCAGAAATAAGTGGCACTTGAATATCTACATTTTTAAAATGTCCTCTTAAATACAGTTTTCTAGTACAAGGGATCTTGAAGATGTTCATGGAAAAATATGTATTATGAGAAAATTGTGCATGAATTTCAGTTTTTGCAACAAAATAACCTGGTACAAGTCTGTTATAACAAGTCTGAACACACTCTAGTTTATGGCGCTCAGAAGGATAAGACATGAGTTTGAAAAGAGACTCTATCAAAGCAATATAAATTCTGCTAAAATTGAAACAAGAAGAAATATCAAATTTATGATGAGATCAGATGCAGTGTCTCAGGCCTGTAATCCCAGCACTTTCAGAGGCCAAGACAGGTGGGTCACGTGAGCCCACATGTTCAAAACTAGCCTGGGCAACATGGTGAAACCACTTTGTCTAGAAAAAATACAAAAATTAGCTGGTCATGGTGGCATATGACTGCAGGGCCAGCTACTGTGGAGTCTGTGGTGGGAGGATGGCTTCAGCCTGGGAGGTTGAGGCTGCGGCGAGCTGTGGTTATGACACTGCACTCCAGCATGGGAGTTATTAAGGACATTTCCCTTTTGCCTGGAGAGCCACCAATCGCTGTTCCCACGGGTGTTTTTGGACCCTTGCTGCCTGACTCTGTTGGTTTATTGCTCAGTCCCTCAAGCTTAAATTTAAAAGGTGCTCAGGTACATACTGGTGTGATTGATTCTGATTACTCTGGGGAAATACACATTATTGTTAGTTCTACAGTTCCTTGGCAAGCTTCTGCAGGAGATCGAATTGCTCAGCTTCTTCTTCTGCCATACATTCTACTCAGATCCAGTTCTCATAGAAGAATTGGAGGTTTTGGGAGTACAGATAATCAGGGTAAAGCGGTTTACTGGGCTAACAAAATTTTTGACACCCGACCTGTTTGTTCCATGCATATACAGGGAAAGAAATTCGAGAGCATGATTGACATGAGTGCTGTTGTTTCCATTATTGCTTTCCATCAATGGCCTCGTGACTGGCCCAAAGGATGCACATCCACCGGGTTCGTGGGAGTTGGTCAGGCCTCTGAGGCTTATGAAAGTTCCACTATTTTATGTTGTCATGGCCTGGAGGGACAGACTGGTACTATTCTGTAGGGAGACCCCCTGAAACTATTTCTATGGAATAAAAGATGAAATGCTCCTGATTATTGTAAATACAAAATTGCATGCAGGATTGCATAAAGGCAATGCCAGGTTGGACTTCCAGAATGAGCCAAGGGCTTGTGATGTGCCTCCCCCTGCAGAGAGCCTATGAATGGACGTGCAGTCAGGGAGGTTTTACATCACCAAGATTCCTATCCCAGAAAAGCAGATGTTCATAGCTCTGGGAATGGAATGCGACCCTTGTGGAGAGTCTATAAACGGACACATGAGGGGTGCCTGTGTGTCCATATGGATAAGATAGGGCTATAAATGCCCTCATCTTGCCACGGCCCTTCTAGACCTCTTTAGGGTTAAGGCATACTCCCTTATGAGAATTTGTGGTCTAACTGGTTGTCTAGCTTTATGTCCTGTTTCTATGGATTGTTTGTAACCAGCTTTTGCTGCAACTGTTATTGCTGATTAATATCTTGCTAATCATAGGTTATGTAAGACAGTGCTTCTGTTTTTAAGGCTCTGTTAGAAATTACTGATGCACACATATTGTAAATTCTTACCTCTGTATACTGTACTTCTGCATACAGATGTTATGTTAAAGAATTACTTCATCCCCACATGACCATCTCACCTCATAATCAAATGACCCTAAATCCCTCACTAACCTACCCCGACCCTCACTAAACTTAATAATAAATGCTGGCATATCCAGTGCATTGGCAGCACCGCGGGACCAGAAGGCGGTGAGCCCCCTGGACCCAGCTTTCACTATCTTGTGTGTGTCTATTATTTCTTTGATCTGCCTGGGAACAAAGAGAGAGCCCGGTTGCAT
>NW_012098543.1:1120239-1122927 GCF_000951045.1 Mandrillus leucophaeus | reverse complement strand
AAAAAAAAAAAAAAAAAATTACTTGGAGATATTAATTGGATTCGCCCTTCTTTGGGCATCCCTACATATGCTATGTCTAACCTGTTAACCACATTACAAGGGGATCCAGATTTGCATAGTAAAAGGTTCCTCACACCTGAAACTGAGTCTGAGTTATGATTGGTTGGACAAACAGTGCAATGGTCTCAGTTCACTAGATTCAATCCCAAATTACCTTTTACTATTTTAATTTTTCCCACTGAACACTCTCCAACAGGAATTATTACTCAAGAACAGGATTTAATTGAATGGTGTTTTCTTCCCCATAACTCTCTAAAGACACTTACTATTTACCTTGACCAAATTTCTAACCTTATTGGACAAGCCTGCTCCCATCTTTTTATTACTTTCGGGACAGAAATCTCAAAAAAATTATTGTTCCATTAAACCGTCAAGAAGTTTGACAAGCTTTTACAAACTGTTGCTTGCAAGTAAATCTGGCCAGGTTCCCTGGTATAATTGACAATCATTACCCTAATGTAATATTGTTCCAGTTCCTAAAACTCGCTTCCTGGATTTTACCTAACATTACTAAAAGTACTCCACTAACTGGAGCTGTTACTCTTTTTACTGACGCTTCCTCTCATGGCTGTGCTGCATACACAGGGCCACAAGAATGCGTTCTTAACACAGGATCTATTTCTCTACAGCGAGCTGAAATTATCGCTGTTATGGCTGTCCTTGAGGATTTTCTGAACCTGTCAACATTGTTTCCAATTCTGCATACGTCGTGCGTGTTACGCACAACATAGAAACGGCGCTAATTACGTTTTCCCTGATGAAAGTTTACTTTCACTTTTTCAAAGGTTTCAGGCAATTCTCAGAGCGCACTCTGCTCCCTTTTACATTACTTATATTCGAGCTCATACATCTCTTCCAGGACCTCTTTTGGCAGCCAATGCCAGAACTGATGCTTTAGTTGCACCCATTTTTACCGCCGTGCAAAATTTTTATGCCCTAACTCATGCCAATGCTGCAGGACTCTGAAGCAAGTTCCTCCTCTCATGGAAACAGGCAAAAACCATAGTTGTTAATTTTACAGCCGCTTCCCTCGGGAGTTAATCCTCGACGCCTTTCCCCCAACGCCGTCTGGCAAATGGACATAACCCACTTTCCAGCTTTTGGGAGACTTTCTTTCCTGCACATTAACAGTGGACACATTTTCCCTCTTCCTCGGGGCTATGTGCCAAACAGGAGAAAGTACTACTCATGTTAAACGACATGTGCTTTCCTGTTTCTCAGTTATGGGCTGCCCCACCAAGCTTAAAGCTGATAATGGTCCCAGCTATACCAGCATTGCCTTTAAAAAGTTCACTCAAGCATGGGACATTAATCACAGTACTGGAATTCCCTATAATTCTCAAGGACAGGTGCTGGTGGAATGAGCTAATAAATCTCTCAAAGACCAGCTTTGCAAGCAAGATAACAAAAAGAAAGGGGATGCCAGTGCTCCCCATGCTCAGATAAATTTAGCTCTGTTCACATTAAATTTTTAAAATTTGGCTAAGAACCAACCTTTCACAGCAGCAGAACGACACTTTACTGGTAACAAATTTGACCCACAAAAAGGCAAGAGAGTATGGTGGAAGGACACAAAAACTAATAAATGGGGAATTAAGCACTGTAATAACATGGCATAGGGGTTTTGCTTGTGTCCCCCCAGGAAAGGACCAACAAACTGTTTGGGTTCCCTCCCGTCAGCTGAAATTGTACCATGACTCCAGTCTTGATGAACCATCAGAAACAAAAGGCGAACAGCCTCCGGAAATCGAAACTCAAGGCTCATCACCTGACTAATAAAATTTGTAATCTTAACTTCACATCACAGCCTCGCCCTACAACTCCCAATACAAAAAATTCCACCTCACTGACATGGGGTCAGATAAAAGTAATGTTCGAAGAGGCTGAGAGACACCTACAGGACAAAGGGATTCCAAAAACTACAGGTAATATTATCTTGGCTGCCTTTCTGGTAGTTACTGTAGTGTTAAGTATACCTGGGGCTACAGCAACTCACAATTACACCTACTGGGCATATGTCCTGTTTCCCCCTCTTATTCGATCTGTTTCATGGATGGATTCCTCAGTGGAGGTTTGTACTAATGACAGTGCATTCATGCTGGTCCCTAATGATGACAGATTTCAGGCTCAACCAGATGAAGAATGAATGCCTTTTAATGTGTCCATTGGATATAGATTTCCACCATTGTGCATAGGAATTGCACCTGGCTGTTTGGCATTCTCTAATCAAAATTGAATGTGGACTGTACCGGCCTCCAGTAATGATTCTTATCAGGTGCATAATGTTTTGAGTAGTAATTCTTTTCAGGATCTGACCATTAAAATAAATTCATTTGAGGAATGGAGAATTCCTGTCATAGTAAAACACAATAAAACACAAGGATTGTCAGACTCTTTAAAAGACACTATAAAGGCAGCTTTAGTAATTGGAAACATCCTATGGAGTGACTGCAACGCCCCAACACCGGCAGTGCCACGGAGTCCTGTCACAGGGACTGTCATTGACTGGGCCCCAAAAGGGTATATTGGCGAGATTGCTCTGACCAAAATACCCAAAGTTCAGAGTTTAACTACTTAATCGATTATGAAGAAGAAGGCTGGCAGTCCTAAAAAAAAGAAGAAATGGGT
>NW_012098543.1:1117556-1119869 GCF_000951045.1 Mandrillus leucophaeus | reverse complement strand
ATGACACTGCACTCCAGCATGGGAGTTATTAAGGACATTTCCCTTTTGCCTGGAGAGCCACCAATCGCTGTTCCCACGGGTGTTTTTGGACCCTTGCTGCCTGACTCTGTTGGTTTATTGCTCAGTCCCTCAAGCTTAAATTTAAAAGGTGCTCAGGTACATACTGGTGTGATTGATTCTGATTACTCTGGGGAAATACACATTATTGTTAGTTCTACAGTTCCTTGGCAAGCTTCTGCAGGAGATCGAATTGCTCAGCTTCTTCTTCTGCCATACATTCTACTCAGATCCAGTTCTCATAGAAGAATTGGAGGTTTTGGGAGTACAGATAATCAGGGTAAAGCGGTTTACTGGGCTAACAAAATTTTTGACACCCGACCTGTTTGTTCCATGCATATACAGGGAAAGAAATTCGAGAGCATGATTGACATGAGTGCTGTTGTTTCCATTATTGCTTTCCATCAATGGCCTCGTGACTGGCCCAAAGGATGCACATCCACCGGGTTCGTGGGAGTTGGTCAGGCCTCTGAGGCTTATGAAAGTTCCACTATTTTATGTTGTCATGGCCTGGAGGGACAGACTGGTACTATTCTGTAGGGAGACCCCCTGAAACTATTTCTATGGAATAAAAGATGAAATGCTCCTGATTATTGTAAATACAAAATTGCATGCAGGATTGCATAAAGGCAATGCCAGGTTGGACTTCCAGAATGAGCCAAGGGCTTGTGATGTGCCTCCCCCTGCAGAGAGCCTATGAATGGACGTGCAGTCAGGGAGGTTTTACATCACCAAGATTCCTATCCCAGAAAAGCAGATGTTCATAGCTCTGGGAATGGAATGCGACCCTTGTGGAGAGTCTATAAACGGACACATGAGGGGTGCCTGTGTGTCCATATGGATAAGATAGGGCTATAAATGCCCTCATCTTGCCACGGCCCTTCTAGACCTCTTTAGGGTTAAGGCATACTCCCTTATGAGAATTTGTGGTCTAACTGGTTGTCTAGCTTTATGTCCTGTTTCTATGGATTGTTTGTAACCAGCTTTTGCTGCAACTGTTATTGCTGATTAATATCTTGCTAATCATAGGTTATGTAAGACAGTGCTTCTGTTTTTAAGGCTCTGTTAGAAATTACTGATGCACACATATTGTAAATTCTTACCTCTGTATACTGTACTTCTGCATACAGATGTTATGTTAAAGAATTACTTCATCCCCACATGACCATCTCACCTCATAATCAAATGACCCTAAATCCCTCACTAACCTACCCCCACCCTCACTAAACTTAATAATAAATGCTGGCATATCCAGTGCATTGGCAGCACCGCGGGACCAGAAGGCGGTGAGCCCCCTGGACCCAGCTTTCACTATCTTGTGTGTGTCTATTATTTCTTTGATCTGCCTGGGAACAAAGAGAGAGCCCGGTTGCATTGCAGGCTACTGGCCAGATCCCGCAATACTATTCGACCTCTAATTACACCTATTCCAGTTAATCTCTGGGGAAGAGATCTTTTACAACAGTGGATGCACAAATTTCATTTCCACATGCTACTTACAGTGAGCAAAGTAAAAACATTATGAAAAAAATGGGATTTGTTCAAGGTACTGGTCTGGGGAAATCAGCCCGGGGTATTACTGAACCTATTCAACCTTCCTATAAATTTGACCCCAAAGGGCTTGGTTATTCTTTTTAGAAGCAGTCACTATCAAGCCTCCAGATCTAGCCAGGCACGGTGGCTCACACCTGTAATCCCAGCACTTTGGGAGGCCGAGGCAGGTGGATCACCTGAGGTCGGGAGTTCAAGACCAGCCTGACCAACATGGAGAAACCCCTGTCTCTACTAAAAATACAAAATTAGCCAGGGTGGTGGTGCATGCCTATAATCCCAGCTACTCGGGAGGCTGAGGCAGGAGGATCGCTTGAACCTGGGAGGCGGAGGTTGCGGTGAGCCGAGATCGCGCCATTGCACTCCAGCCTTGGCAAAAAGAGCGAAACTGTGTCTTGAAGAATAAAAGCCTCCAGATCCCATCCCCTTAACTTGGAAAACTCAGAAACTGGTTTGGGTGGATCAGTGGCCACTCCCAAAAAAATAAGCCAGAGGTGCTCCATAATTTAGTCCTGGGACAGTTAGAATTGGGACACATTGAGGAATGTTTTTCTCCATGGAATTCACCTGTCTTTGCTATTCAAAAGAAACCTGGAAAATGGAGAACGCTCACTGATCTCAGGGCAGTTAATGCTGTACTTCAACTATGGGGATGTTGCAACCTGGTTTCCTCTCCCCCTCCATGCTCCCTGAGTATTGGCCTCT
>NW_012098543.1:1114875-1116321 GCF_000951045.1 Mandrillus leucophaeus | reverse complement strand
TCATACTGGAGAGAAACCTTACAAGTGTAATGAGTGTGGCAAGACCTTTAGTCAGAAGTCATACCTTACATGCCATCATAGACTTCATAGTGGAGAGAAACCTTACAAGTGTAATGAATGTGGTAAGGTTTTTAATCACCAAGGACACCTTGCACGTCATCATAGAATTCATACTGGAGTGAAACCTTTGGAATGCAAACCATGTGACAAAGTTTACAGTCGCAAATCAAGCCTGGAATGACAGGAGAATTCATACTGGAGAGAAAGCTTACAAATATGAAGAATGTCAGAAAGTTTTCAGTCACACATCAAACCTGGAAAGACACAGGAGAATTCATACTGGAGAGAAACCATAAAAATGTAAGTTTGTGACAAGGCTTTCAGGCATGATTCACACCTGGCACAATATCCTAGAATTAACACTGGAGATAAACCTTACAAGTGTAATGAGCGTGACAGTCTTTAGTGGGCAGTCAACACTTGTTTACCATCAGGCAATCCATTGTGTAAGAAAACTTTACTAATGCAATGATTGTCACAAAGTTTTCAGTAACCCTACCGACATTGTGAATCATTGGAGAATCCATAATGAAGATAGATCATACTAGTGTAATAAATTTGGCAAACTTTTCAGACATCGTTCATACCTTACGGTTCATCAGCAAACTCATGTTGGAGAGAAACTTACAAATGTCATGACTGTGGCAAGGTCTTCAGTCAAGCTTCATCTTATGCAAAACATAGGAGAATTCATACAGGAGAAAAACTTCACAAGTGTGATGTTTGTGGCAAAGCCTTCACTTCACACCTCATTAGACGTCAGAGAATGCATACTGGACAGAAATCTTAGAAATGTCGTCAATGTGCCAAGGTCTTCAGTCTGAGTTCTCTCCTTGCAGAATATCAGAAAATTCATGTTGGAGGTAGTTGTTCCAAATGCAATGAATAGAGCAAACGATCAAGCATTAATTGACATTAGAGTCAATTCAGCATTGACTTGAGTTTGAGTTGACTTAACGTTGAGTTCAAGCATTAATTGACCTTAAAGTGTTTATCTTAAGAGGATTGGGCCAGGCACAGTGGCTCACATCTGTAATCCAAGTGCTTTGGGAGGCCAAGTTGGGTAGACCACTTGAGGTCAGGAGTTTGAGATCAGCCTGGCCAACAGATGTGAACCATCTTCCCAGCCTCTTTTTTGTGTCTTTAACAAAAACTGATAGGGATTTTTATGGGTATCGTGTTGAATCTAAATAACATTGGGTTATATAATCATTTAACAATATTAATTTTTCCAATCAATATGGGTTGTAGCTCTTACGTTTTTAATCATTTCAATCAATGTTTATAGATTTCAAGGTACAAACTTCTGACTTTTTACGTTTATTTCTAAGTATTTCTTTTTTTTTTTTTTTTTGAGGCGGAGTCTCACTCTGTCGCCCAGGCTGG
>NW_012098543.1:1112632-1114825 GCF_000951045.1 Mandrillus leucophaeus | reverse complement strand
AGTAAAACACAATAAAACACAAGGATTGTCAGACTCTTTAAAAGACACTATAAAGGCAGCTTTAGTAATTGGAAACATCCTATGGAGTGACTGCAACGCCCCAACACCGGCAGTGCCACGGAGTCCTGTCACAGGGACTGTCATTGACTGGGCCCCAAAAGGGTATATTGGCGAGATTGCTCTGACCAAAATACCCAAAGTTCAGAGTTTAACTACTTAATCGATTATGAAGAAGAAGGCTGGCAGTCCTAAAAAAAAGAAGAAATGGGTGTCTCCTTACCCATTCAAATGGTTGGACAAGGGCATTGTTCCTCCTAGACCAAAAATGATTCATCCTATACTTACCCCAGAACATCCTGAATTGTGGAAGTTGGCTGAAGCCTTATCTGGAATCAGATTATGGAATGTAGCTTATCAAAAAATTCTTACAAATACCAAAACAAACATGTATAAGGTCACTTTAATTTCTGATGCGGTGGTACCCATGAGGAGCTGTGTTAAACCACTATATATGTTGTTGGTTGGAAACATAATTATCATCCCTGATGCCCAAACTGTTGAATGCAATAATTGCAAATTGTTTATGTGTATTGATGCTACATTTGACCCAAAAACAAGTGTTCTCCTGGTCAGAGCCAGGGAATGGGTATGGATACCAGTTTCTTTACACTGCCCCTGGGAATCTTCTCCTTTTATTCATATAGTCAATGAAGTCCTTAAAGGGATCCTTAAAAGAACTAGGAGATTCATTTTTACACTCATTGCTGTGATTGCAGGTTTAATTGCTGTTACAACAGCGGCTACTGCTGGAGTAGCCATTCCTAACTCGGTCCAGACTGCCCATTATGTGGAAACATGGCAAAAGAAGTCCACCGACTTTGGAATTCTCAGTCTGAGACTGATCAAAAACTGTCCAATCAAATTAATGACCTCCACCAGAGTGTAATCTGGTTGGGAGACAGAATGATGAATTTAGCACACTGAACGCAACTACAATGTGATTAGAATACACTGATTTTTGCATAACACCATATGCTTACAGAGAAGATCAACATAGTTGGGAAAAGGTCCAAAGGCATCTAAAAGCCTGGGATGATCATTTAACCTTAGATATTTCAACACTTAAGGAACAAATTTTTGAGGCTTCCCAGGCTCACTTAACTACCATTCCTGGTTCTGACATATTTGAAACAATTACAAAAGGACTACCTGATATAAATCTTTTCAAGTGGATCAAGCCCATTGGAGGTTCACTTTTGTTATTGGCATTACTAATACTGGTGTGTTTATGTCGTTTGCTTTTAGTCTGCAAGTGTCTCCACGGAGTCTGATGAAAAGCTCGAAGCCAGCGACAAGCAGTGATGGCAATGACAATCCTAATCAATAAAAAGGGGAGAGATGTGGGTGAAAGATTACCTAGGTGCCAAGGCAAGAGACCGAAGGCACGAACTGTGTCAGAATTTAATAAAGAAAATAGTTAGAATAAGAATAGTCATAATACAAATTAGATATAGAGATGATCATGGACAATTATCAATCACTATTATAAACATTTTTAATCACTAGCTTTTAATATTACTCTATATTGCATTGCTAAGATAACATAGGAATAACCAGTGGGTAGAGGGTCAGGTGCTGAAAGGACATTGTGAGAAGTGACCTAGAAGGCAAGAGGTGAGCCTTCTGTCATGCCCGCATAAGGGCCACTTGAGGGCTCCTTGGTGAAGCGGTAACGCCAGTGTCTGGGAAGGCCCCCGTTACTGAGCAGACTGCGAAAGGGAGTCTTCTTTCCTTGGAGGAGTCAGGGAATGCTCTGCTCCACCAGCTTCTTGTGGAAGGCTGCATATTATCCAGGCCTGCCCGCAGTCGTCCGGAGGCCTTAACCCCTCCCTGTGGTGCTGTGCTTCAATGGTCACGCTCCTTGTCCACTTTCATGTTCCTCCCGTACTCCTGGTTCCTCTTTGAAGTTTGTAGTAGACAGCGGTAGCAGAAATAGTGAAAGTCTTAAAATCTTTGATCTTTCTTGTAAGTGCATAGAAGAAAATGCTGATGTATGCTGCCTGCTTTCTCTGCTTTGTCTACCTAAAAGTGTAGGGCCCCCTGTCCTATGATCACGTGACTTGCTTCACCTTATCAATCACTTAGATTCACCCTCCTTACCCTGCCCCCTTGTCTTGTATGCAATAAATATCA
>NW_012098543.1:1110635-1111467 GCF_000951045.1 Mandrillus leucophaeus | reverse complement strand
CAAAAGAAACCTGGAAAATGGAGAACGCTCACTGATCTCAGGGCAGTTAATGCTGTACTTCAACTATGGGGATGTTGCAACCTGGTTTCCTCTCCCCCTCCATGCTCCCTGAGTATTGGCCTCTAATCATCATAGATCTTAAAGATTGCTTTTTTAACATTCCACTAGCCTCTCAGGACTTTGACAAATTTGCTTTTACGGTCCTTCCCCTCAACGATATCACTCCAGCTGCATGCCTCCATTGGAAAGTCTTGCTACAGGGCATGCATAACAGTCCCACGATTTGTCAGTACTTTGTGGGGCACGTGCTTCACCCAGTTAGGGATCAGTTTTCCCAATGTTACTTCATTCGCTATATGAATGATATTCTCTGCGTGGCCCCCACGCACGCCATTTTGATTTCCTACTTTTCTGTGATTCAATAGGCCGTTTCAGATGCAAGTTTGACTATTGCACAGAGAAAATTCGAACTTCTCCTTTTCAATATTGGGGCATGCAATTAGAAGACAAGGTGATTAAACCACAAAAGGTCCAGCTTAGGAGAGACTCCTTAAAAACTTTAAATGACTTTCAAAAATTACTTGGGCGGGGCGCAGTGGTTCACGCCTGTAGTCCCAGCACTTTGGGAGGCTGTGGCGGGTGGATCACGAGGTCAGGAGATTGAGACCATCCTGGCTAACACGGTGAAACCCTGTCTCTACTGAAAATACAAAAATTAGCTGGGGGTGGTGGCGGGCACCTGTAGTCCCAGCTACTCGGGAGGCTGAGGCAGGAGAATGGCATGAACCTGGACGCAGAGCTTGCAGTGAGCGGAGATCGTGCCACTGCACTC
>NW_012098543.1:1109286-1110197 GCF_000951045.1 Mandrillus leucophaeus | reverse complement strand
TGAACTCCCAACCTCAGGTGATCTGCCCGCCTAGACCTCCCAAAGTGCTGGGATTACAGGCGTGAGCCATCGCGCCCAGCCCAGTCTCCGCGTCTTGATGGAAGTGGTCCTGTGGGCCCAGCTGTTTTCTCTTTATCTGTTTGTCTTGTGTCTTTATTTATTACAGTCTCTCGTCTCTGCACATGGGGAGAACACCAGCTAAGCCCCGTAGGGCTGGACCCTACACAGACTAAACAAAAGGTATTTAAATATTCAAAGTGAAAAAATTGCAACATGGAAACCAGGTACTTACAAAGATGTGGCAGGCTAGTTTTACATTTAAAATGCTCATGAAAATATGTATTTGTCAGGCAGGGTGCGATGGCTCATGCCTGTAATCCTAGCACTTTCGGAGGCTGAAGCGGTTGGATCACAAGGTCAGGAGTTCAAGACCAGCCAGGCCAACATGGTGAAACCCTGTCTCTACAAAAAAATAAAAAAATTAGCTGGGCGTGGTCGTGCACTCCTGTAATCCCAGCTACTCGGGAGGGTGAGGCAGGAGAATCACTTGAACCTGGGAGACAGAGGTTGCAGCGAGCAGCTGAAATCATGTCACTGCACTCCAGCCTAGGCAACACCACGAGACTCTGTCTCAAAGAACAAAATGAAAACAAAATTAGCTAGGCGTGGTGGTGTCTGCCTGTAATCCCAGCTACTTGGGAAGGTAAGGCAGGAGAACTGCTTGAATCCGAGAGGTGTAGTTTGCAGTGAGCCGAGATCGCACCACTGCACTCCAGTCTGGGTGAGAGAGCAAGACTTCATCTTAAAAAAAAAAAAAAAAGGCCGGGCGTGGTGGCTCAAGCCTGTAATCCCAGCACTTTGGGAGGCCGAGACGGGCGGATCACGAGTTCAGGAGATCGAGACCATCCTGG
>NW_012098543.1:1104107-1108921 GCF_000951045.1 Mandrillus leucophaeus | reverse complement strand
AAAAAAAAAAAAAAAAAAGAATGTTTCTGTAAATATAAAGACTAAGCAGCCCCAGAGCTAAGACCTCCTTGGATCATTGCCCCTTTATATCAAGTGATAAAGTGACCTTCCTTGAAGTGTATCAATCCATCACCAATCAACTTGCTGCACCCTATCCTACCCACTGGTCTTGAATGGAAAATGTGGTGATTCTGCTAAAGCTTCTCTGTCTTTCTCCGTGTGTGAAAACTTAACATCTCTACTTGGGAACGCTGATCCCATTCCTTTGGAGTTGATGTTTCCAGGTGGCTATCCTCACGCTTTGTGTTCAGATAAACTCTATACTTAATCATATATTCTAAATTTTATTATTTACTACTGACATCAGTTTCTGTCAGATTGTAGGAGCCTCACCAGAGAGGGCAACTGTCACCATGGTGCAAAATTCACACTTGTCAAAAAGACCTGGGTTAGGGTTTCTCCCCCTCCCTCAGAATGAAGCTAATTAGCTGAGACAGATGGTCACCTCCTATGGGCAAAAGATTGCCTAGATGCTGAGGCAAGAGACTGAAGGCACAAACTGTCTCAGTATAATATAATAAAGAAAATAGTTAGAATAAGAATAGTCAAATATAAGTTAGATATAGAGATGATCACGGACAATTATCAATCATTATTGTAAACATTATTAATCATTAGCTTTTAATATTACTCTTTGTTGCATTACCAATACAACCTAGGAATAACCAGCAGGTGTAGGGTGAGGTAATGAAGGGACATTGTGAGAAGTGACCTAGAAGGCAAGAGGTGAACCTTTTGTCATGCCCGCATAAGGCCGCTTGAGGGCTTCTTGGTCAAGCAGTAATGGAAGTGTCTGGGAAGGCACCTGTTACTTAGCAGACCGCAAAAGGGAGTCTCCTTTCCTTGGAGGAGTCAGGGAACGCTCTGCTCCACCAGCTTCTTGTGGAAGGCTGGATATTATCCAGGCCTGCCCGCAGTCACCCGGAGGCCTAAACCCCTCCCTGTGGTGCTGTGTTTCAATGGTCATGCTCCTCATCCAGTTTTATGTTCCTCCCATACTGCTGGTTCCTCTTTGAAGTCCGTAGTGGACAGCAGTAGAAAAAATAGTGAAAGTCTTAAAGTCTTTGGTCTTTCTCATAAATGCATAGAAGAAACACTGATGTATGCTGCCTTCTCTCTCTCTGCTTCAGTTACCTAAAATGGAAGGATCCCCTGTCCTGTGATCACGTGAGTTGCTTCACCTTGTCAATCACTTAGAAGATTCACCCTCCTTACCCTGCCCCCTTGTCTTGTATGCAATAAATATCAGTGGCCCCAGTCCTTACGGGCCACTACCGGTCTCCACGTGTAGATGGCAGTGGTCCCCTAGGCCCAGCTGTTTCCTCTTTATCTCTTTGTCTTTTGTCTTTATTTATTACAATCTCTCGTCTCTGCACACGGGGAGAACACCCGCTAAGCCCGGTAGGGCTGGACCCTACAACCTTCATTACCAAGTAGAGGCAGGATGAACTACGTATGACCAACCGTGTTGTCAACTCCTCTTCCCTGAGACCTGATTAGTGTTTAACTTGAAAACATGAACTTAATTGTTGTATAGAAAAGTGAAATTTCTTTCTCTTTTTTCAGCCTCTTAGCTGTTTGCCTCTATTTCCCATCACAATCGGGTCTAAGGCTTATTTATTAATGAAATGATTTTTATTTTTCTCTATTATTGTCATGCAGATGATTTGTCATTCGGGGGAAGACTTTTTTGTTTTGTTTTCTGAAGGGGTGGCCTGCCCCTCCACACCTGTGGGTTTCCCGACAGGTGGGATGAGAGACTTGAGAAAAGAAAGACACACAGAGGCACAGTATAGAGAAAGAAAAAGTGGGCCCAGGGGACCGACGCTCAGCATACGGAGGACGCACGCTGGCACCCATCTCTGAGTTCCCTCAATATTTATTGATCATTATCTTTACCATCTCAGAGAGGGGGAAGTGGCAGGACAATACGGTAACAGTAGGGAGGGGGTCAGCAGGAAGATATTTGAATAAAGATCTCTGTGTCATGAATAAGTTTAAGGAAAAGTGCTGTGCTTTGATGTGCATATATGCAAACATCTCCATAAACATCTTCCATGCATAAAGATCAGCATTACCCCTAGCACGTCTCACCTCCAGCCCTAAGGCGGTTTTCTCCTATCTCAGTAAATAGAACATACAATCAGGTTTTACACCCAGACATTCCATTGCCCAGGGACGGGCAGAAGACAGATGGCTTTCTCTATCTCAACTGCCAAGAGGCCTTCTTTCCTCTTTTACTAATCCTCCTCAGCACAAACCATTTACGGGTGTTGGGCTGGGGAACGATCAGGTCTTTCCCTTCCCACAAGGCCATATTTCAGACTATTATATGGGGAGAAACCTTGGACAATACCTGGCTTTCCTAGGCAGAGGTCCCCGCGGCCTTCCGCAGTGTTTGTGTCCCTGGGTACTTCAGATTAGAGAATGGCGATGACTTTTACCAAGCATACTGCCTTCAGGCACTTGTTTAACAAAGCACATCCTGCACAGCCCCAAATCCATTAAACCTTGAGTCAACACAGCACATGTCTCTGTGAGCACAGGGTCGGGGCTAGGGTTACAGATTAACAGCATCTCAAGGCAGAAGAATTTTTCTTATTACAGAACAAAATGGAGTCTCTTATGTCTACTTCTTTCTACATAGACACAGTAACAGTCTGATCTCTCTTTCTTTTACCCATAGCTTTCGATTAAATTTTCTCAACAATTAGAAAGTCAAGTAAACAGCATTTGTTGGGCCAGGCGCGGTGGCTCACGCCTCTACTCTCAGCACTTTCCGAGGCAGAGGCAAGTGGATCACTTGAAGTCAGGAGTTTGAGACCAGCCTGGCCAATATGGTGAACCCACGTACAAATATATAAAAATTAGACGGGCATGGTGGCACGCACATGTAATAGCAGCTACTCCGGAGGCTCAGGCAGGGGAATTGCTTGAACCCAGGAGGCAGAGGCTGCAGTGACCCCAGATCCCGCCACTGCACTCCAGCCTGGGTGACAGACAAATATTCTGTCTCAAAACAAAAGAAAAGAAATAAGTACATAAATAAGTAAAAGAAAGTAATAGATCTCTTCCACAAATGTGCTGGGACAACTAACTGGATATCCACACGGAATACTGTTGGATCTGTATCTCACACCACCAAAATTGTATTTTAAAACGTTAAAAGAAAACGAAGGAAAAAAAAAGAGAGACGAGGAAGGGGGCCCTGCCGGAGGGAGTGTTACTTTGTCGCCCAGGCTGGCCTGAACGCCCAGACTCAGTGATCCTCCCACCGCTGCTTCCTGAGTAGCTGGGACCTCAGGCTCCCGCCCCCGCCCCAGCATCCTTGCTGTGTTTATCCAACAAGCTGTAACCTCACACCTCTCTGGCCTGAGCACTCCGTCCTGCATCCCAAGCGGTGGCTTTAGGGAAATCTCTGAAGCTGAGCACAGGATGGACTCTCCCTCCCGAGTGAATGGAGAATAGAAAGGGAGAGGATTTCTATTCTGTTCTATGGGCCCTCAGCATGAAATCCTACCTTCCGCCCAGGCCGGGCCTTGCATTTTACATTGTAGTTTGTATCCCCGTTCCAGACAATTCCAGGGCTTTTGAATCATGCCTCAGCCTTCCCGGCCGGTCTCGCCTCCAAAACCCGGAAACAGAGGTGCTGGGAACAAGGCTGAGAGAGGCACAGGTCCCGCCCCGGCCCCGCCCGCTGCGGTTCTAAAGCGCAAGGTCTCTCCGCCTCGCGCCCCGCCCCTACCTCGCCCAGGCCCCGCCCACCTCCTCGCGGGTCCCGCCCAGGCCTGGCTTCTGTCCTGCGCGCGCAGATTCGCGCAGACCAGGAAGCGGATCTCGTGGAGTGACGGTTCCAACGCGGCGCGTGAGTTTCGCCCTGACTTCTATTGTCTGCGTTTCCCAGGTCCCCGGCGCTTCCGCAGCTGGGACCTGGGATCCCCACAAACCTGGAAATTCTCAGCCGTCGTCCTTCACCCAGAGGAAATTGAGACATCCCCGTGAGAGGCCGGGGGTCGCTTCCTTTTGGGTTTTAGGTCGCCCTGAGGCTGGTCCCGTCCCGGGTCTTTCTGCTATAGGGCAACGTATACACTTTCTACGCGTAGTTTTCCTGTTCTAAACCTTTTTCTGACTCCTCCCGCCCCGCGCTTTTTAAAGTCCTCACCGGAGTGGTGGATTCTCGCCCTCGTAGGCCCCTGGAGCGCAGCGCCGCTGCCCCAGTCCTGGGAAGGCCGCGTCCTCTGCCTTGTCCTGGGATCCTGCAGACCCCACCCCACATCTGTCTTAAGGCGCCATCGCCCCTTCACCCCCGTCCTCGTGCGGGGCCCTGCTGCTCCACAGGTCTCCGCTCCACAGTCACCGCTTCTCCTGAGCCCGCGTTGGGGAGGTGCCCGGGGCCTGTCCTGTGACACCCGGTGTTCTTGCCTGCCCAGCTCCAGCCCCTGGAAAATGTGCTCCACCGGGATGCAGGCGTCTTACTCCAAACCCTCCTGTGATTGTGTGGGCCAAAGGGATCAGGAGACGGAGAGAGAGCAGTAGAAAACCTGAGACAGAAAAGAAGAATGAGAAAGACCCACAACAGATGGCAAAGTAGAGGATGGGTGAGGGATTTGCCGAGAGGCAGCAAAAGTGAAAAGAAAACGGTAAGAAAGCAGGAGGAGAAAAGCAACTGGAGAAATGTAGAGAAAAGCTAGATGTACAGAGAGATGAAGGACAGCAATGTAGGGAGAGGGGCAGCAAAGAGGGAGGCTCATCAG
>NW_012098543.1:1102538-1103367 GCF_000951045.1 Mandrillus leucophaeus | reverse complement strand
CCCGGCCTCCCAAAGTGCTGGGATTACAGGCTTGAGCCACCGCGCCTGGCCTCTGGCAGTTATTTCTATAATAGCCTTCCTATTGTCATGGATTTCTAGGCAGCAATTAGTTAGATTAAACTTTCTACATACTCCTCCTTCCTGGGCTAGGAGGTAGTCTAAAGTTAATCTATTTTGGTAGATGGCATTGCTCATTTTCGTGGCTTGCTGGGCCGGTGAGTCGAATGCATTTTCTGTTTCATTAGTGATGATTTCAGGTGCTGCTTGCAACTTTAGGATACGGTGAAGCGTGTAAATTGGGGTGTGGAAGGCTGCTTTCTCTTTTCACCACCCTGTCCTCCCCTGCGTCTTTTTTCCCAAACTGTCTCTGCCTCTTCCTGGAGATTCCAGCTGGGCTAGAGGCTGAGCAGCTTTGGAAACAATATTTAAGGGAATGTGAGCTTAATGCATAATGTCTTTAAAAAGCAGGTTGTGATGTAAAAGAAAGAAAAATACATAATCATTTCTGCAAGATGCCTTTGTCACATGCTATAATCAGCTCACATCTTTTTTTTTCTGTACAAGTGTATATTCCAGTTATTTTCCTGATGACCCCAGAATTTGTTAAATTTTTTCAAAAGCAATTTCAAAATAGTTTCTGTTTGAAACTAGTTGTGTCTGGTTCAGATCAAGGTCTGCATGCTTTCCAGTCTTTATTATTTATTGAAAACCTTTAGTACCTAATACAGCAGTTTGTTTTGATGTGTACCTGGTAAAGATGTCAGTGACCTTTTACCTTAACATCAAAATGTAGTTTAACCGGTTAGTCTGTTTTTCAGTTTTCTTTCCT
>NW_012098543.1:1095622-1096483 GCF_000951045.1 Mandrillus leucophaeus | reverse complement strand
AAAGCAACTGGAGAAATGTAGAGAAAAGCTAGATGTACAGAGAGATGAAGGACAGCAATGTAGGGAGAGGGGCAGCAAAGAGGGAGGCTCATCAGAGTGAGGGAGAGGAGGAAGCACTTGGAGCCGGGGCAGACAGAGTGGTGCTGGTGGCAAAGAGAACAGAAGGAGAACCACAGCAGGGAGGACACCTGGGGATCTAGGCTGCCAGAGAGTGGGGTCAGGGCGGTATAACAGGGAAGAGAGAATGTAATGGAGAGAGCAGAGAAGGCGCAGAGATGGTGTTGTGGGAAACTGAGAAGAGACTGATATGGGGGAGACAGGATGATGTTTATTTAAGGTAGGCACCGGCTCCGTGGGTTTACATCAAAAAAGCTGAGCATTTCAACAAACACAGAGTGGGGGTTTTTTGCTTTCAGAAGCTGAATAAAAGCAGTTAATCATATATTGATAGGTCAGGTAATCTATAGCATAGCGTAACTTGTGTTCTTCCATCGCTGGTGGCCTTGTAGCTGCATTGAAAGAAAAACAAGAACAGCTAAATACACAGATTTGTCCTTTTTTTTTTTTATTTCACCCTTGTTCTGAGAAGGTGGGGGGCTGTCTGGAGCCCGTTCCTTTGCCTTCGACTTCGCAAACAGTGTTATAACTGTTCTTGAAGTGAGCTTGCTAGGCAGAGGAAAACTGGTTCTTCTTTTCTTTTTAACCTTTGCCTTGCCCGTTACTTTTCTTGGAGTGAATGAATGCATATTTATTTTTAAAATTTCTACCTCAGTTTCCTCACTTAGATGCTTGTTATAAATAAGATTTTAATAGAAAGCATCACTGTTACTGGATTCCTCATGAAAGAGCAGGTTTTCTTCT
>NW_012098543.1:1089005-1091267 GCF_000951045.1 Mandrillus leucophaeus | reverse complement strand
TAATACAGCAGTTTGTTTTGATGTGTACCTGGTAAAGATGTCAGTGACCTTTTACCTTAACATCAAAATGTAGTTTAACCGGTTAGTCTGTTTTTCAGTTTTCTTTCCTTATGTCATCTGTGAACATCTTGAGCTGTGAGCTATTAAGTGCATGCTTCCCTCAGGGCCCTCTGGTCCCTTCTGGACTAATGTCGAAAGATGGGCTGGATTGGCATGGAACTGTTGGGGTGGCCACACCCAACACCAGGCCGCAGGGGCTACGAAGTCCAGCAGAGTCAAAGGAATGAGAAAAGACAAGTTAAGGATGCATAAGGTGGGTCCAGGGGGCCAACGCTAGTATGGAGGCTACAAAAGACCCCAGCTCTGGAAGCCCACACTATTTATTGGTGGTCAAACAAAGAAGCAGGTGGTGAGGCTGTGGGGGTTGAAAGGAAGTGGTGCATCCAGCACATGATCTACAGGTGTGTGGTTTAGCATTTATATGGAACATGTTCTGCTACTTGAGATCATGGGGAACATGTTCTTCTAGTTTAAGATACAACCGTTTTCTGAGCCTGGAAGTGCTAAAAGCAAGGAACCAGCAAGTCTAGGCACATTCCAGAGGCCATGAGGGGTTTTATGCCCTGAGCCCTGGATTCCATCCAAGCCACGAGGGGTTTGTGGGAAAAAGAAAGATAGACACTGTTACTGTGTCTATGTAGAAAGAAGCAGACATAAGAAACTCCATTTTGTTCTGTGCTAAGAAAAATTCTTCTGCCTTGAGATGCTGTTAATCTGTAACCCCAGCCCCAACCCTGTGCTCACAGAAACATGTGCTGTGTTGACTCAAGGTTTACCGGATTTAGGTCTGTGCAGGATGTGCTTTGTTAAAAATGTGTTTGCAGGCAGTATGCCTGGTAAAAATCATCGCCATTCTCCAGTCTCAAATACCCAGGGACGCAATGCACTGCAGAAGGCTGCACGGACCTCTGCCCAAGAAAGCCTGGATATTGTCCAAGGTTTCTCCCTACTGAGGTAGCCTGAGATATGGCCTCATGGGAAGGGAAAGACCTGACCATCCCCCAGCCTAACACCTGTAAAGGGTCTTTGCTGAGGCGGATTAGTGAAAGAGGAAGGCATCTGTCTCCTGGTCATCCTGGGAATGGAATGTCTCGGTGTAAAACTCAATTGTCCATTCAATTTACTGAGATGGGAGAAAACCGCCTTATGGCTGGAGGTGAGACACGCTGGCGGCAATACTACTCTTTACTGCACTGAGATATTTATGTAAAGTCAAACATAAATTTAGCCTACATGCACATCGAGTTACAGCACTTTCCTTAAACTTATTTATGACACAGAGACCTTTGCTCACATGTTTTCCTCCTGACCCTCTCCCCACCATTACCCTGTAGTCCTGCCACATCCCCCTCCCTGAGATAGTAGAGATAGTGAGAGATGGTGGAGATAGTGATCAATAAATACTGAGGGAACTCAGAGGCCAGGGCCCGCACAGGTCCTCCCTATGCTGAGTGCCAGTCCCCTGGGCCCACTGTTCTTTCTCTATACTTTGTCTCTGTGTCTTATTTCTTTTCTCAGTGTCTCATCCCACCAGATAGGAAATACCCAGAGGTGTGGAGGGGCTGGACCCCTTTAAGGTTTTATGTCCTGGGCTGAGATTGTAATGCTTGTAATGCGGCGGGGCAGCCTCCCACCCTTTGGCACAGAGCTTGGTATTCCAAAGGCCGCAAGGGGTTTTAGACCCTGGACCCCGGCATGTTCCAAGACTCTTTTTATATTATGTCAGACTAGCAAGCCCTGCCTCAGCTTTTCTCCAACACTCAGCTTTTCCCCAACATTTAACGCTATTCTAAAAGCACCCAAGTATTTTTATTTATTTATTTAGTTTTTCCGATGGAGTTTCACTCTTGTTGCTCAAGCTGGAGTGCAATGGTGCAATATTGGCTCACTGCAACCTCCGTCTCCCGGGTTTGAGCGATTCTCCTGCCTCAGCCTCTCAAGTAGCTGGGATTACAGGCATGATCCGTGGCGCCCGGCCACCCATGTATTCTTGGTTGAAAAAATTTGTTCATGTCTTAGTTCTACAGCTGATCCTCTTTCACTGTTTTCAATGTCAATAGCTGTGTGTTCACACTTCTGCATTTTATTTGTTTTTTGTTTGTTTGTTTGTTTGTTTGTTTGAGATGGAGTCTCGCTCTGTCACCCAGGCTGGAGTGCAGGGGCCGGATCTCAGCTCACTGCAAGCTCCGCCTCCCGGGTTCA
>NW_012098543.1:1082940-1088430 GCF_000951045.1 Mandrillus leucophaeus | reverse complement strand
TCACTCATCTCAGACCTTCTCAGGGTAACTTGGTGAAAATATCTCTTTCTCAGAGCCCCAGTGAGCCTCCCTGCAACTTGGAGATGACGGGCTAGACCAGAAAAGCTCAACGTTAGTGACCCAGACCCCTGAAATGATTGGCAAAATAGAGTGTGTGTCTGGGTGTGGTTTTTCTTCCTAGACAGGGGAGTGACCAGTTGTAGAAATTTAAATGGGATGCAGTACCCCAAATAAAAAAAAATAGAAAAAAAACACAGGAATGGAAGAAACAGAGGTGTAGACTCAGACACAGAGACCATCTTCGGGGCCTTTCTCTGTATGAGGATATCACAGCGAAATCTAAAGCAGGTCATGTCAGTCCCTGGCAGGGAACCCTCCACCGGCTTCCCGTGTTCCCCAGGACAAAAGCCCAACTCCTCACTGTGGCTCCACAGCCCTGTGTCCAGGGCCCCTGCCAGTGTCCAGCCTCCTCCTGGGAGCTTGCCCTCCTCTCCTGACTCCCTCTGCCCCAGTCACATTTGCTTTTCTCTTTTCCCAAATGTCAAAACCCTTCCTGTCTCTGGTCACTGTCCCTGCTCTTACCCTATGTCCCTAAATGATCACAGCATTGTCCCTTTTCTCCTCGTTCAGGTCTAGGCTCAGAGCTGTCTCCCATGCCCTCCCACCGCCATCTGAAGTTCCCTCTGCCCATCAGTCTCTATCACGTTACTCAGGTTTTATTATTTCTGCATCAATCACATCAGAAACTTTTTTTTTGTTTGTTTTTTTGTTTTTTTTTTGAGACAGAGTCTCTGTTGTCCAGGCTGTGAGTGCAGTCTGATGATCTTGGCTCACTGCAACCTCTGTTTCCTGGGTTCAAGTGATTCTTGTGCCTCAGCAACCCATGTAGCTGAGATTGCAGGTGTGTGCCACCACACCCAGCTAATTATTGTAGTTTTATTTTTATTTTATTTTATTTTATTTTTGAGTCTCACACTGTCACCTAGGCTGAAGTTCAGTGGCATGATCTTGGTTCAGTGCAACTGCCACCTCCTGGGTTCAAGCGATTCTCCTGCCTCTGCCTTCTGAGTAGCTGGGATTACAGACACCCACCAAGCCCACTTACTTTTTTTATATTTAGTAGAGATGGGGTTTCACCATGTTGGCCAGGCTGGTCTTGAACTTCTGACCTTAAGTAATCCACCCTCCTCGGCCTTCCAGAGTGCTAGTACTACAGACATGAGCCACCATGCCTGCTGAGTTTTTCTATTTTTAGTAGAGACAGGATATCACCGTGTTGGCCAGACTGGTCTTGGACTCCTGAGCCCAAGTGGTCCTCAGGGTCTGGGCTGAGGATTGGTCAGGGCTGGGTCTGTACCCTGAAGGGGAGCTCATTCCAGCCCAGCTCCCCACTGCAGGAGCGTGTGTGTGGGCTCCTCCAGGAGAGAAGTGGGAGTTTTCCTATAGGAGTTTATTGTCCCTTCTGCAGTGGGCAGTAGAGGGGACCACATTTCCTCAGGGTGAGGTCTCCTTTGTATGTTTCATTGTGTTACAGGGAGGGGGATGTGTTGATTCTGAGCAATAAACAACGTATTTTTAACTTTCAGGATTGACTTCTAAACACTCTTGATACCTGAGGAAGAAACCCAGAAGAGGAAGAGGAAAGCAAAGGAGTCAGGGATGGCTCTTTCTCAGGTGAGATGATATTCTTGGTGGATTGTTCTGTCTCCTTCCCTTCAGAAATGCTGCTGGGCCTTGGAGTTGGGAATCTTCTCTGAGTCTGAAGCGTCCTGCCTGACAAGTTTGCTCGCATTCACCCATGCCTTCCCTCAGTCCCTCTCATCGCGCTTAGATTTTATCTCTTGTGACCCAGTGACATGAACTTGGGAAGAGGCGGCACTGGGCATGGGCCTGGGAAGGGCTCACACCCAGGCATGGATGGAGACGGGGTGAGGACCCCGTGGTGTCAGTGCTGTTGGGCAGCAGGGATTGTTCAGGGGGCACATCTGGATGCTCTGTCACCTTTCTGTGGACCAGGATTAGAGCAACTGCTGATGGAAGTCTATCAGGGGAACCTGGCCCCCGATATTTCAACGTGGGTTCTTTTCTATTTTCCTTAAGTGTCGGCCAGTCTGAGAAATAAAGGGAAAGAGTGCAAAGAGAGAAATTTTAAAGCTGTGTGTCTGGGAGACACATCACATGTCGGCAGGTTCTGTGATGCCCCCTAAGCTGCAAAACCAGCAAGTTTTTATTAGTGATTTTCAAAGGGGAGGGAGTGTACGAATAGGATATGCGTCTCAGAGATCAAATGCTTCACAAGGTAATCAAATATTACAAGGCAAATGGAGGCAGGGTGAGATCACAGGACCAGGGTGAAATTAAAATTGCTATTGAAGTTTCAGGCATGCATTGTCATTGATAACATCTTATCAGGAGACAGGGTTTGAGAGCAGACAACCACTTTCACTAAAAATTTACTAGGTGGGAATTTTCTCATCCTGATAGACCTGGGAGCACGACGGGTGACTGGGGTTTACTTCATCCCTTATCTGCAACCGTAAAAGACAGACATTCCTACAGCGGCCATTTTAGAGGCCTACCCCTAGGAACGCATTCTCTTTCTCAGAGCTGTTCCTTACTGAGCAAAAGAATTCAGCGATATTTCTCCTATTTGCTTTTGAAAGAAGAGAAATATGGCTCTGTTCCACCCGGCTTTCAGGCATTCAGACCTAATGGTTATCTCCCTTGTTCCCTGAACATCGCTATTATCCTGATTTCTTTTCAACGTGCCCAGATTTTATATTGTTTAAACACAAATGGTTTAGGAACAATTAGTGTAGTTAACTCAATCATCACAGGGTCCTGAAGCAACATACATCCTCAGATTATGAAGATGATGGGATTAAAGAGATTAAAGTAAAGACAGGCATAGGAAATCACAAGAGTATTGGCTGGGGAAGTGATAAATGTCCATGAAATCTTCACAGTTTATGTTCAGAGATTGCAGTAAAGACAGGTGTAAGAAATTATAAAAGTATTAATTTGGGGAACTAATAAATGTCCATGAAATCTTCACAATTCATGTTCTTCTGCCGCAGCTTCAGCCAGTCGGTCCCTCCATTCGGGATCCCTGACTTCTCGCAACAGAAGTCATGTATTAATATGCACAAAATATGTGGTAAATTCTAGAAAAGGTGACCAATATGGAGAAATGTTTCTGCCTGATTTTATACTACATTTTTAGGTAATTGAGTGAGTTGCTGTGTTTCTGACTCCAAAAATCTTACTAATTAGAATGGAAAGTTCATACATAGACATGAATGATAGATGATGTTTTATTCCATCATTATTTTAAGAATATGAAATCAGCCTAAAAGCAGGAGATTCATTAAACCATTCTTAGCACATTAAGCTCATGGAGACTGTGGTGTTACTGTGGAGGGGCTTGTAAAACAGGTGTTTTCAGTAACAATGGTGATAATTTTTATTATTATCATTATTATTATATTATGATAATATTATATTTCGAATATATGAAGTCTTGCTCTGTTGCCCAGGCTGAAGTGCAGTGGCATGATCTTGGCTCAAAGCAACCTCCATCTTCCGGGTCCAAGTAATTCTCATGCCTCAGCCTCCCGTGTAGCTGGGATTACAGGCACGTGTCACCATGCCCAGCTAATTTTGTTATATTTTTATTAGTGACGGGTATCACCATGTTGGCCAGGCTGGTCTCAAACTACTCACCTCAGGTGATCTGCCCACCTCAGCCTCCTGGAGGGCTGGGTTTACAGGTGCAAGCCACTGTGCCCAGCCCCAACAATATTATTAAATATATATTTTTATATTTAAACATCACATGGTGAATGTATTTATTTTGTGCTAAAACACCAAGCAAAGCTGCAGCTTAGACCCTTGGCCATAAGGCATCTCCGCTCCCTGTCACATCCTCCACCCTCCTTCCAGCCTCACTGGGGAGCCGCTACTGTCAGTTCCGTGTCAGCTGTCAGAGCAAGTCTCGTACTTGTGTATTTCTGCATCATTATGAGACTTTAGAAAAAGGTCTGCAGTAAATTAAAAAAAGAAAAATCTTTTTACAAAAATTAGCTGGGTGTGATGGCATATGCCTGTAATCCAAGCTACTCAGGAAGCTGAGGCAAGAGAATCCCTTGAACCTGGGAGGCGGAGGTTGCAGTGAGCTGAGATTGTGTAACTGCACTGCATCCTGGGCACAGAGCAAGACTCGTCTCAAAAAAATAAAGAAGTTTTTATATTTCTGTTTTCACTTTAGATTTGGGGCTACACGTGAGGGTTTGTTCCACAGGTAAACGAGTGTCATTGGGGTTTGTTGTGCAGATTATTTCATCACTCTGGTGTTAAGCCCCTTACCCAATAGTTATTTTTTATCTATTTATTTGTTTGAGACTGAGTTTTGCTCTTGTTGCCCAGGCTGGAGTATAATGGCATGATGTGAACTCGCTGCAACCTCTGCCTCCCAGGTCCAAGCAATTCTTCTGCCTCAGCTTCCCGAGTAGCTGAAATTACAGAGGCCTGCTACCACGCCTTGCTAATTTTTGTAGTTTCAGTAGAGACAGGGTTTCACCATGTTGGCCAGGCTGATCTTGAACCCCTGACAGGTGATCCACCTGCCTCGGCCTCCCAAAGTGGTGGGATTACAGGCGTGAGCCACCGCGTCTGGCCCCCTATAATTATTATTTCTGCTCATCTCCTTCCTCCCACCCTCCACCCTCAAGTAGATCCCAGTGTCTGTTGTTTTCTTCTTTATGTTCTAGGAAATATTTTACTTTGAGACTTGATCCTGCTGGTTGTGAACATTTACATGTTGTCTTGTTAGTAAACGTGGAGAGCTTGCTCTTTGCCATCTGCATTGGAAATTGGCTGAATGATAAGTGGGTTCTTTGCAATTTTTCTCTGTATAAAGAGTGCCGTAGTGGCTGCCTCTGCGCACGCCTGCATTCCTACAGATGTCCGAGGATTCCTCCAGGTCAGGCAGTTGAAAGGGTGATTGCTTCCTCTAGGATGAAGCATTTCCTGTTTTCTTAGATCCCACAAGATTCCCCCCTGCCCCCAACTGCCAAAGTGTCCTTTTCCAGCAAGATGAGATTCCTCTTCAGGTCAACAAAATTTGCTACTTTTTATATTTTTAAAGCCTTTATATATGTAAACACCCACACACACAATATACACACACACATATACATATACATACATATATACACACACAAATGTATATATTTTGAACAGCTTTTCCATTTTGAAAATCTGGGGAAAATGACAAATCTTTGTATTAACATCTGGTTTTTTGTGTGTGTAGGTTTCATTATTTTGTTGACATACATATATATATGTATATATATGATTTTCATACTTTGAGTCATCTAGTTTTCATGCATTTTATTTTATTTTGAGACTAGGTCTCACTGTTTTGCCCAGGCTGGAGCACAGTGGCGCAATGTTAGCTCACTGCAACTTCTACTCTCAGTCTCAAGCCAT
>NW_012098543.1:1080943-1082740 GCF_000951045.1 Mandrillus leucophaeus | reverse complement strand
TTTTTTTTTTTTTTTTTTGAGATGGGGTCTCTGTTGCCCAGGCTGGATTGGTGTGATTTCAGATCATTGCAACCTCTACCTCCCGGGATCAAGCAATTCTCCTCTGTCAGCCTCCCAGGTAGCTGGGATAACAGGCATGTGCCACTGCACCCAGCCAGATATTAGTTTCTGATCTTTCACTATGGACGTTGTCATCTCTGAAGACATCACTCATACTCTGTCATATCTAGATACTGAATGTCACTTGGTGTGTCAATAAAAGTTTCTGGGCTGGGCACAGTGGATCATGCATGTAATTCCAGAACTTGGAGAGGCTGAGGCAGGAGAATCAGGAGGTCAGGGGTTTGAGACCAACCTGGTGAATACGGTGAAAACCCATTTCTGCTAAAAATACAAAATTAACCGGTTCTGGTGGCACATGCCTGTAATTTCAGCTGCTCTGGAAGCTAAGGCAGGAGAATCGCTTGATCCTGGGAGGTGGAGATCCAGTGAGTGGAGACTGTGCCTTTGCACTCCACCCTGGGCAACAGAGTGAGACTCCACCTCAGGAAAAAAAAAAAAAAAAGTTTGGTAAAACACAACTGGGAAGACAAAATGTGGTGAGAAATCCCTTACTCAGATTTGCTAGAATATTCACTGCATTTAAATCCATGCTTTCACCTCTCTTTTCTTCTCATTTTCTGTAAAGATAAGAATTCCGCCCATAACCATTTGGTTAAAATGTGTTTTCATTTCAGGGTCTGTTGACATTCAGGGATGTGGCCATAGAATTCTCTCAGGAGGAGTGGAAATGCCTGGACCCTGCTCAGAGGACTCTATACAGGGCTGTGATGTTGGAGAATTATAGGAACCTGGTCTCCCTGGGTGAGGATAACTTCCCTCCTGGGGATGTGCCCTTGCATATCTTTTTATTTGCTCTTCTTTTTTAGATACAGTGTCTCTCTCTGTCACCCAGGGCGGAGTGAAGTGGTCGGATCATGGTTCACTGCAGTCTTGAATTCCTGGGCTGATGTGATTGTCCCACCTCAGCCTCCCCTGGTAGCTGGTACAGGCGCATGCCAGCATGTCGGGCAACTTTTTTAGTTTGGTTTTTTTTCCAGACAGGGTCTTGCTGTGTTGTTGAAATTCATCTTGATCTTCTGTGCTCAAGAGATCTTCCACAGTCTCCTGAGCAACTGGGATTACAGGCGCCAACCCCATACCTAATTATTGGCTTTTATTTTTAAAATTTTTGCGTATGTGTGGCCGGGCATGGTGGCTTACGCCTGTAATCCCAGCACTTTGGGAGGCTGAGGTGGGTGGATCACAAGGTCAGGAGATCGAGACCAGTTTGGCCTACATGGTGAAACCCTGTCTCTACAAAAAATACAAAAATTAGCAGGGTTTGATGGCACATGCCTATAATCCCAGCTACTCCAGAGGCTGAGGCAGGAAAATCACATAAACCCAGGAATCAGAGGTTGCAGTGAGCCAAGATCACCACTGCACTCCAGCCTGGCAACACAGCAAGACTCCGTCTCAAAAACAAAAACAAAAAAAACAAAAAACAAACAAACAAAAAACTTTGCATATGTGTGTCCTTTAGGCTAATATGAGTCTGTGAGTCTCTTGTAGACAACATATAGTTGGTTCTTGTTGATTCAGCCAGTCTTTGCCTTCTGAGTGCAGAGTTAAATACTTACAGCTGAAGTATTACTGATGGAGAAGACCTTACCTTTGTGATTTTGTTACATATTATCTGTATTTCTTGTAGGTTTTTTTGGTTCTTCATTTCTCATTTCCTACTTTTTGTGTTTA
>NW_012098543.1:1074027-1079508 GCF_000951045.1 Mandrillus leucophaeus | reverse complement strand
ACTTGAAGTCAGGAGTTTGAGACCAGTCTGGCCAACATGGTGAAACCTCAAATCTACTAAATACAAGAAATTGACCAGGCGTGGTGGCTCAAGCCTATAATCCCAGCACTTTGGGAGGCCGAGAGGGGCAGATCACCTGAGTTCAGGAGTTCAAGGCCAGCCTGGCCAACATGGTGAAACCCTGTCTCTACTAACAATACAAAAATTAGCTGGACGTGGTGGCACACGGTTGTTATCCCAAGTACTTGAGAGGCTGAGGCAGGAGAATCACTTGGACATGGGAGGTGAAGGTTGCAGTGAGCCAAGATTGCCCCACTGCACTCCAGTCCAGGTGACAAAGTGAGACTCCGGGCTGAGGTAGGAGAATCTCTTGAGGCAGGAGAATCCTGCCACTACACTCCAGCCTGGGTGATAGAGCTTGAATTGGTCTCAAAAACAAACAAAAAAAGAAATAGCTTAAAGTGGGAGGCTTCAGACACAGACATTTATTTCTCATGAATTTGGAAAGTGGGAAACCCAAGAGCAAGATGCCAGCCAAATTGGTTCCTAGTGAGAGCCTTCTTTAGGGTTTAGCCCAGCCATCTTCCTGCTGTGTCCTGACATGGGAGAAAGAGGAACAGGAAATGAGCTCTTTTGTATCTCTTTTTATGAAAGCACAAGTCCTATTCATGAGTAGTCAACACCCATGACCAAATTCTCTCAAAGGCCCCATCTGCAGGAACATCCCGTTGGAGAATAAAAACTCTGAACATGGCTTTTGGCCAATAAGAACATTCACACCGGCCGGGCGCGGTGGCTCAAGCCTGTAATCTCAGCACTTTGGGAGGCCGAGATGGGCGGATCACGAGGTCAGGAGATCGAGACCATCTTGGCTAACACAGTGAAACCCCGTCTCTACTAAAAAATACAAAAAACTAGCCGGGCGAGGTGGCGGGCGTCTGTAGTCCCAGCTACTCGGGAGGCAAAGGCAGGAGAATGGCGTAAACCCGGGAGGCGGAGCTTGCAGTGAGCTGAGATCTGGCCACTGCACTCCAGCCTGGGCGGCAGAGCGAGACTCCGTCTCAAAAAAAAAAAAAAAAAGAACATTCACACCAGGGAGGCTGCATCATATTGTTTATGTTTTTATTGTGCAATTTGAATGATAAAATGTTTTCTCTGATCTCAGTTTAAACATTTTCCCAGTACACATTCTGTGTTTTGTATTTTGTGCATAGTGAACTAGATAATTAAGGCCAACAATGCATATGTATCTATAGAATTGCTGTATTGCCTGGCTGTTTCATAAATGTAGTTGTGACATCATAATTGCACCCTCTGGCACTGTTAGTCAATTCTTTTTTTTTTTTTTTCGAGATGAAGTCTCACCCTCTCAATCAGGTTGGAATGCAGTGGTGCGATCTCAGCTCACTACAACCTCCACCTCCCAGGTTGAAATGATTCTCCTGCCTCAGCCTTCCAAGTAGCTGAGATTACAGGCACCCACCACCATACCCAGTTAATTTTTTTGTATTTTTAGTAGAGTTGGGATTTCACCATGTTGGCCAGGCTACTCTTGAACTCCTGACCTCATGATCCACCCGCCTCAGCCTCCCAAAGTGCTGGGATTACAGACCTGAGCCACCGTGCCTGGCCGTTAGTCAATTCTTATTCCTTATAATGCTGTGTACATTTTTGACTTCATAAATCAGAAGGTAGTGATCTTAACATGTATTTCCTTTCTTACATTGTGCGCTGGTGGTAAGTAAAAGTTGTGGAGTTTTTCTTAGCAGCGAATTGTTTAGAATTTTGCAGGTTGTATAAAGGTACTTATTTGCTTCCTGGTTTTATGCGTTACAATATTTTACTAATTAATTTCTATGATTGTACATAAGGCTTTTCGGTATGTATGCGGTATGCAGTATAACACAGTCCACTAGTTAATGTCACAAAGTGCCACCGGATGCTGTGGCTCATGCATGCCATCCCAGGACTTTGGGAGGCTGAAGCAGGTAGAACACTTGAAGTCAACAGTTTAAGGCCAGCCTGGCCAACATGTTGAAACCCTGTCTCTACTAAAAATACAAAAGTTAGCCAAGCATGGTGACGTGTGCCTGTAATCCCAGGTACTCAGGAGGCTGAAGCAGGAGAATCGCTTGAACCCAAAAGGCGGAGGTTGCAGTGAGCCGAGATCAGGCCATTTAATTCCAGCTGGTTGCGAGAGAGTGAAACTTAACCTCAAAAATGTAAAAATAAAAAAATTATTTAAAATGTCACGAAGTGCTTTTTCTGTATGGATATAGGTAATTTTATGAGAGTTATTCAGAAAAACATTGTATTAACTTTTTTTGTTTTTTGAGATGGAGTCTCACTTTGTCGCCCAGGCTAAAGTACAGTGCAATCTTGGCTCACTGCTACCTCTGCCTCTCGGGGTCAAATGATTCTTGTGACTCACCCTCCCAAGTAGCTGGGACTACAGATGTGGGTCACCACGCCTGGCTAAATTTTGTAGTCTTTTCTTATCTTCTCAGTGCTGTGATTGTTTGACAATACAGAATTTCCATTGATTTTGGTTATCCTTACATAAGCTTGTTGTGGATTATTTACCAATATAGTATTTCCTGTGATCCTTTAGCATTTATTTCTATACAGCAAATATGAAGAATATATACTTTTCATTGATGTGACAGTGATATTTTTTGGAAACTGTTAGACACTTTAGGGTCCCAGTGGAAAAATATTCCTTACTTTAGGTGACACACATTTGTGCCCTATCATTGTTTTGTCACAATATTGGAAATAGGCTTCTGTAAAAGTAATTTGAAGCACATGTAATAGCCCATTATTTGTTAAAGAATCTTACGCTTTTCTGTTCCTAAGCTTTGAGGGTCATTTTGGAAAGTTTAAAATAAGTATTGTTTTTTGTGTCATAGTTACATATTTCAGCATTGTTTACCATCTGTACTTAACTTGAAAATTTTGGTGTTTATATTTTGTAGCTATTTCTTCCAAATGCATGATGAAGGAGTTCTCATCAACAGTGCAAGGCAATAGAGAAGTGCTCCACACAGGGACTTTGCAAAGACATGAAAGTCATCACATTGGAGATTTTTGCTTCCACGATATTGATAAAGATATTCATAACTTTGAGTTTCAGTGGCAAGAAGATGAAAGAAATGGCCATGAAGCACCCATTACAAAAATCAACAACTTGACAGGTAGTACAGACCGATATGATCATAGTCATGCTGGAAACAAGCCTATTAAAGATCAGCTTGGATTAAGCTTTCATTCACATCTGCCTGAACTGCACATATTTCACACCAAAGGGAAAATTGATAATCAAGTTGAGAAGTCTATCAACGATGCTTCCTCATTTTCAACAGCCCAAAGAATTTCTTGTAGGCCCAAAACCCATATATCTAATAACTATGGGAATGATTTCCGGAATTCTTCATTACTCACACAAAAACAGGAAGTACACATGAGAGAAAAATCTTTCCCATGTAATGAGAGTGGCAAAGCCTTTAATTATAGCTCACTCTTAAGGAAACGTCAGATAATCTATTTGGGACAGAAACAATATAAATGTGATGTGTGTGGCAAGGTCTTTAATCAGAAGCAATACCTTGCAGGCCATCATAGATGTCACACTGGTGAGAAACCTTACAGGTGTAATGAGTGTGGCAAGACTTTCAGTCAGATGTCATCCCTTACATGCCATCGTAGATTTCATACTGTTGAGAAACCTTACAAATGTGAGGAATGTGACAAAGCTTTCAGTTTCAAATCAATCCTTGAAAGACATAGGAGAATTCATAGTGCAGAGAAACCATACAAGTGTAATGAGTGTGGCAAGACCTTCAGTCAGGAGTTAACCCTTACATACCATCGTAGACTTCATACTGGAGAGAAACTTTACAAATGTGAAGAATGTCACAAAGCTTTCTGTTTCAAATCAAACTTTGAAACACATAGGAGAATTCATACTGGAGAGAAACCGTACAAGTGTAATGAGTGTGACAAGACCTTCAGTTCGAAGTCATACCTTACATGCCATCGTAGACTTCATACTGGAGAGAAACCTTATAAGTGTAATGAGTGTGGCAAGACCTTTAGTCAGAAGTCATCCCTTACATGGCATCGTAGACGTCATACTGGAGAGAAACTTTACAAGTGCAATGAGTGTGGCAAGACCTTCAGTCAGCAGTTAACCCTTAAATGCCATCGTAGACTTCATAGTAGAGAGAAACCTTACAAATGTGAAGAATGTGACAAAGCTTACAGTTTCAAATCAAACCTTGAAATACATCGGAAAATTCACACTGAAGAGAATCTTTACAAGTGTACTGAGTGTGGCAAGACCTTCAGCCGGATATCATCCCTTACGTGGCATCGTAGACTTCATACTGGAGAGAAACCTTACAAATGTGAAGAATGTGACAAAGCTTTCAGTTTGAAATCAAACCTTGAAAGACATAGGAGAATTCATACTGGAGAGAAACTGTACAAGTGTAAGGAGTGTGGCAAGATCTTTAGTCAGAAGTCATCGCTTATATGCCATCGTAGACTTCATCCTGAAAAGAAACCTTACAAATGTGAAGGATGTGACAAAGCTTTCAGTTTCAAATCAAAGCTTGAAAGACACAGGAGAATTCACACTGGAGAGAAACCGTACAAGTGTAATGAGTGTGGCAAGACCTTTAGTCGGAAGTCATCCCTTACATACCATCGTAGACTTCACACTGGAGAGAAACCTTACAAATGTGAAGAATGTGACAAAGCTTTCGGTAGGAAATCAAACCTTGAAAGACATAGGAGAATTCATACTGGACAGAAACCATACAACTGTAATGAATGTGGCAAGACCTTTATTCAGAAGTCATCCCTTATATGCCATCGTACACTTCATACTGGAGAGAAACCTTACAAGTGTAATGAGTGTGACAAGACCTTCCGTCACAAGTCATCCCTCACATGCCATCGTAGACTTCACACTGGAGAGAAACCTTGCAAGTGTAATGAGGGTGGCAAGAACTTCAATCAACAGTTAACCCTTAAATGCCATTGTAGACTTCATACTGGAGAGAAACCTTACAAATGTGAAGAATGTGACAAAGCTTACAGTTTCAAATCAAACCTTGAAATACATCGGAAAAGTCATACTGGAGAGAATCTTTGCAAGTGTAATGAGTGTGGCAAGACCTTTAGCCGGACATCATCCCTTACATACCATCGTAGAGTTCATACTGGAGAGAAACCTTACAAATGTGAAGAATGTGACAAAGCTTTCCGTTTCAAATCAAGCCTTGTAATACATAGGGGAATTCATACTGGAGAGAAACTGTACAAGTGTAATGAGTGTGGCAAGACCTTTAGTCAGAAGTCGTACCTTAGACGCCATCATAGTCTTCATACTGGAGAGAAACCTTACAAGTGTAATGAGTGTGGCAAAACGTTTAATCAGAAGTCATACCTTGCATACCATCGTAGACTTCATACTGG
>NW_012098543.1:1071948-1073252 GCF_000951045.1 Mandrillus leucophaeus | reverse complement strand
CGAGTGTAACGAGTGTGACAGAGTCTTTAGTGGGCAGTCAACACTTGTTTACCATCAGGCAATTCATGTTGTAGGGAAACTTTACTGATGTAATGATTGTCACAAAGTCTTCAGTAATGCTACAACCATTGTGAATCATTGGAGAATCCATAATGAAGAGAGATCATACTAGTGTAATAAATTTGGGAGAGTTTTCAGACATCATTCATACCTTGCAGTTCATTGGTGAACTCATGCTGGAGAGAAACCTTACAAATGTCATGATTGTGGCAAGGTCTTCAGTCAAGTTTCATTCTATGCGAAACATAGGAGAGAAACCTCACAAGTGTGATGATTGTGGCAAAGCCTTTACTTCACGTTCACACGTCATTAGGCATCAGAGAATGCATACTGGACAGAAATCTTACAAATGTCATCAATGTGCCAAGGTCTTCAGTCTGAGTTCACTCCTTGAAGAACATCAGAACATTCATTTTGGAGGTAGTTGTTCCAAATGCAATGAGTAGAGCAAACCGTTAAGCATTAATTAACATTAGAGTCAATTCAGCATTTAGTTGAGTTGATTTAACATTGAGTTCAAGCATTAATTGAAATTAAAGTGTTTATGTTAAAAGGATTGGGCTGAGCACTGGCTCCTGCCTGTAATCTCAGCATTTTGTGAGGCCAAGGGAGGTATATCACTTGAGGTCAGGAATTTGAGATCAACCTGGCCAACAGACGTGAGCCATTTTCCCAGCCTGTTTTCTCTTTCTTTTAAAAAAAAACTGATAGGGATTTTTATGGGTATTGTGTTGAATCTAAATCACATTGGGTTATATAATCATTTAACAATATTTTTCCAAAACATCAATATGGGTTGTAGCTCTGTTTTTAATCATTTTTATCAATTTTTGTAGATTTCAAGGTACGAACTTCTGAGCTTTTTAAGTTTATTTCTAAGTATTTCTTACTTTACATTCTCCAGCAAATGGAAGTGTTTAAAAATTTTAAAATTTTTTATTGTTAAAGTATGGGAATACAACTAATTTTTGGTGCTGATACTGTATTGTGCAAATCCACTGAATATGTTACTTAGTTCCAGTAGTATTTTGGTTGACTCTTTGTGATTTTCTACACAGAAGATCATTTCATCTATAAACAAATATAATTTTACTTCTTTCTTTCTGATTTGGATGAGTTTTATTTCTTCTGCTATTTCACTGCTCTGGCTAGGACAGCCAGTATTGATTGAATAGAAGGGGTGAGAGCATTCTTGCATCATGTGAGATCCTACAGGAAAAGCATTCCATTTTCCCTGCTTGACT
>NW_012098543.1:1067135-1067838 GCF_000951045.1 Mandrillus leucophaeus | reverse complement strand
AAAAAAAAAAAAAAAAAAAACCCAAAAAACTTCCAGCAAACATCATATTTTATAATAATCCTTTGCCACAGGAGAGAATCAGGTATGAGAAGTTCCTACATGGAGAACAAAATGTGAGTTTCTACTCTGTCTTCAGGTGCCTTCCCAGAGATGCCCGCAGATTTTCCTACAGCAGTGGGGATATAGGGTGTACTGACCCCTCCCCAACACACACCCCCCTAACCACCCCAACCCCGCAAAAAACCCAAATAAATCCGTTCCCATTTCCTGCCACAAACTGCGGGCTCCCAGTGAAAACTACCATAGATTTTCTTGTAAATCCCGTTCTTTTCGGGCCTTCTACGGGATGACAGGGGCCTAGAGGAGGCAGTACTGGGTGGAGTTACCTGGGTGCCCATTTGTTGGAATGTGACATTTTATGGCTACTCGCAAGGTCTGTTATCAGTTGTCTGTCTTGGGGAGAATGTGCAGTCACCATGGTGCAATAATAATCTATCCAAGGACCACACAGGTCACCACAGATGCTCAGTCAGTGTGATCCACATGCTGTGAAGTGTGCTCTGGCAGGACACAGACGGACCCACTCAGCTCTGTCGATGTGTGAACAAGGAGTGTTGCAATGCCATGGTTTATTCACAATCACCATGGAATCTGATGTGGCGTTTTAAAAAATGCATAGATCTATTGCAACTGGTATGAAAAC
>NW_012098543.1:1061900-1064105 GCF_000951045.1 Mandrillus leucophaeus | reverse complement strand
TCTGCTATTTCACTGCTCTGGCTAGGACAGCCAGTATTGATTGAATAGAAGGGGTGAGAGCATTCTTGCATCATGTGAGATCCTACAGGAAAAGCATTCCATTTTCCCTGCTTGACTATTTACTCATTGGTCATTTCATAGATGGTCTTTCTATTGTTGAGGTACATTTCCTTTTCTATCTATTTTGTTTAGGATTTCTATGATGACTGGATTTTGAATTTTCTGAAATGCTTTTTCTCCATCTATTAAGATGATGTGGTTTTCATCTTTCTTTCTGTTCAAGTGGCATATCACATTGATTTGCTTGAATATGTTCAACCATCCTTGCATCCCAGAAATAAGTGTCACGTGAATATCTACATTTTTTTTAAAGTCCTCTTGAATACAGTTTTCTAGTGCAAGCAATCTTGGAGAAATTCATGGAAAAATAAGTATTTTGAGAAAATTGTGCATGAATTTCACAGTTTTTGCACCAAAATAAACTGGTACAAATCTGTTTTAACATGTCTGAACAGGTTCTAGTTTAAGGCACTCAGAAGGATAAGATATGAGTTTGAAAAGAGATTCTATCAAAGCAATATAAATTCTGCTAAAATTGAAACAAGAAGAAACATCAAATTTATGATGAGATCAGATGCAGTGTCTCAGGCGGTTAATCCCAGCACTTTCAGAGGCCAAGACAGGTGGGTCACGTGAGCCCAGGTATATAAGACCAGCCTGGGCAACATGGTGAAACCACCTTGTCTAGAAAAAATACAAAAATTAGCTGGTCATGGTGGCATATGACTGCAGGGCCAGCTACTGTGGAGTCTGCGGTGGGAGGATGGCTTCAGCCTGGGAGGTTGAGGCTGCAGGGAGCTGTGGTCATGCCACTGCACTCCAGCATGGGTGACGGAGCAAGATACTGTCTCAATAAAAGAATCATTATGGGAAAGTTTGGGAAGAGGAATAATATAATCATTGATGCTTTATGAAAAGGTTATGGAGATGATGCCCAAAAGAAATAAACAGTTTGTAAATGGATAACTCATTTGAATCGGGACAAGACAGTGTTGAAGGTGATGCAAGGAGCAGCAGGCACACCATCCACATCAGTTTTTTGTTTTCTTTTGTTTCTTTGTTTGTTTTGAGACAGTGTCTTGATCTGTTGACCAGGCTGGGGTGCAGTGGTGTGCTCTCGGCTCACTGCAACCTCTGCTTCCTGGATTGAAGTGATTCTCCTGTCTCTACTTCCCTAGTGGGTTGGGAGTACAGGGGCATGCCACCACACACGGCTAATTTTTGTGTTTTTAGTAGAGATGGGGTTTCACCATATTGGCCAGATTGATCTTGAACTCCTGACCTTGTGATCCACCCACCTCGGCCTCCCAAAGTGCTGGGATTACAGGCATGAGCCACCATATCTGGCCCACATCAGTTTAAAAAAAAAAAAAATTAAGCTTGTGTGTGCCGCAATGAAGAGGACTGACAGGTGACAGCAGAAATAGTATTCAGGAGTTCAAGAACAGGCTGGTTAAAATGGTGAAACCCCGTCTCTACTAAAAATACAAAAATTAACTGGGTATGGTGGCAGGTGCCAGTAATCCCAGTTACTCAGCAGGCTGAGGCTGGAGAATCGCTGGAACCCGGGTGGCGGAAGTTGCAGTGAGCTGAGATGGCACCATTGCACTCCAGCCTGGGCAACAAGAGCGAAATTTTGTCTCAAAAAGAAAAAAAAAAAAAAAGATATCAAGCCCCTTCTGTTCCTCTCTCCTCTCGTGGTGTGTACTTGACTCTGCTCCTCACCAGATCTTCTTGTAAGACTTTCAGGAATAAGCGATTCCTGACCAGGAAACAAAAGCAAAATCGTTCTATGCCCCAGTGGATTCAGATCAAAACTGGTAAGAAAACAGGTACAACTTTAAAAGGAGACTCTGGAGAAGAACCAAGCTAGGTCTATAAGGAATTGCATATGAGATGGCACTCATATTTATGCTGTCTGAGTGTCTCAATCACGTTACCATATCAAGCCGAAAATGTCACCACCATCTGGAGAGTTGGACATGTTTTATTGGGAATATATTTTTTCTCTCTGAATCTGTTATGAACCCATTGTTTGGCTGGGGTCAGTAATGAATATATGAGACTTTTCATTTCAAAAAAAAGTCAAATGATGTAATTCCATAGAGTACCTTAATTTGTGTGTTGCTTTTTTTTTTTTTTTTT
>NW_012098543.1:1058754-1060032 GCF_000951045.1 Mandrillus leucophaeus | reverse complement strand
AAGTGTAATGACTGTGGCAAGACCTTTGGTCAGAAGTCACACCTTACATGCCATCGTAGACTTCATACTGGAGAGAAACCTTACAAGTGTAATGAGTGTGGCAAGACATTTAGTCAGAAGTCAAACCTTACATGCCATCGTAGACTTCATACTGGAGAGAAACCTTACAAGTGTAATGAGTGTGGTAAGATGTTTAGTCGGAAGTCATACCTTACACGCCATCGTAGACTTCATACTGGAGAGAAATCTTACAAATGTAATGAGTGTGGCAAAGCCTTTCATGGGCAGTCAGCACTTCACAAATGTAGTGATTGTCACCATGTCTTCAGTAATGCTACAACTATTGCAAATCATTGGAGAATCCATAATGAAGAGAGATCTTAGAAGTGTGATAAAACCGGCAAACTTTTCAGACATCATTCATACCTTGAACTCATACTAGAGAGAAACCTTACAAATGTGAAGAATGTGATGAAGCTTTCAGATTCAAATCAAACCTTGATAGTCCTAGAAATCATATTAGAAAGAAACCTTACAAGTGTAGTGATTGTGAAAGGGTTTTGAATCGAAAAGCAAAGCTTGCACGTCATCATACAATTTATCCTGGAGATAAACCTTAGAAATGTAAATCATGAAAAAAGTTTAGTTACAAATCAAGCCTTGAAAGACAAGAAAATTCATATTGGAGAAAAACCTTACAAGTGTAATGAATATGGTGTGGTTTTTAATCAACAGGCACACCATGCACGTCATCACAGAATTCATACTGGAGAGAAACCTTAGAAATGTGAAGCACGTGACAAAGTTTACAGTTGCCAATCAAGCCTCGAGAGACAGGAGAATTCATACTGGAGAGAAAGCTTACAAATGTGAAGAATGTCACAAAGTTTTCCGTTGCACATCAAACCTTAAAAGACCTAGGTGAATTCATACTAGAGATAAACCATAAAAATGTAAGTTTATGATAAGGCTTTCAGGTATGATTCGCACCTGGCACAACATCCTAGAATTCACACTGGAGAGAAACCTTACGAGTGTAACGAGTGTGACAGAGTCTTTAGTGGGCAGTCAACACTTGTTTACCATCAGGCAATTCATGTTGTAGGGAAACTTTACTGATGTAATGATTGTCACAAAGTCTTCAGTAATGCTACAACCATTGTGAATCATTGGAGAATCCATAATGAAGAGAGATCATACTAGTGTAATAAATTTGGGAGAGTTTTCAGACATCATTCATACCTTGCAGTTCATTGGTGAACTCATGCTGGAGAGAAA
>NW_012098543.1:1053921-1056519 GCF_000951045.1 Mandrillus leucophaeus | reverse complement strand
AAAAAAAAAAAAAAAGAATGAAACTCCATCTCAAAAAGAAATTAGGAAATTACCAGCCAAATTCCTTTTGGTAGGTAGCATAACATAAACACAGGAGTAGCACCAGGAGTTGGAGACCTGCCTACAACATCATAGGACCAGTAAACTTTTTTGCACTGAGAAAAAAATTTGTCAGTCTAGCTAGAAAATTATTACCATTTGGGATATTTCTGTTAATTGAAATTGGTATACTATATATTGATAAACTATATTTGTAATACTATATTTTACATAGTTATATAACTATATATCAATATAATTAACTATACATCAGTATAATTATATAGTAATATATATGTAAATATTGGTAAACTATATGTTTCTATGACATTTCTATATTATTTGGTATTCAGTTATGCTCACAAGTCCATTGCTTTCTTTCCTTTTTTTTTTTTTTCTGAGACCAAATCTTGTTCTGTAGCCCAGATCTGGGGAGCAGTCTTGCGATTTCCGCTCACTGCAACTTCTGCCTCCCAGGTTCAAGCAATTCTCCTCTCTCAGCCTTCCAAGTAGCTGAGATTACAGGCGCGCACAACCATGCCCAGCTAATTTTTGTATTTTTAGTAGAGACGAGGTTTCACCATGTTGGCCAGGCTGGTCTCGAACTCTTGACCTCAGGTGATCTGCCTGCCTAGGCCTCTCAAAGTGCTAGGATTACAGGCGTGAGCCACCGCGCCAGGCCATGATAATTTAATTTCTACCCTACTTTATTTGATCATCCTCTAGTGTTTCACGTCAGGTAGTTAGGACATGATATCAGAGTGTCCATTAATTCCTGTGGTAGGTGCCATTATACTTTCTTTCCTGGCATAAAAAGAAGTGAGTCTCTGTGTAGCTATCCTGATAGGGGGTCAATTGTTTAAATCTAATTTAGTCATGAGGCAGATTCCTGTAATTTTATACTCCAATCAGGGTATCTACATTTAATCAAGGTCTTTAAAGATTTATTCATAACTGGTATCAGCCTCTGGGGTAATATTTGACACATCAGTGGAAACCGGTCAAAAACAAAATTATGAAATTAAATGTACCTGTGTAAAATATAGAGACAAGGTATAAAATAAAAATTAAATATGTATCTTCATTATTGGAAGAACTCTGCTAACTAGCTTTGGCAATAGAGCATGGTGGTTAATGCACTCTGAAATCAGCCCAGACAAGATCAGTCCCCATTCCACCCCAAACACGGTGTGAATTTACACAGATCATGTCATCTCTCTGTGCTTGAGTCCTCTTGGTCTTTATAATGGTGGTGCCTGGCTCATAGATTATGAAGACTACGGAGGTGAATACAGGTCTGTTCTTCAAAGCAAAGAGCAATTCATTGCAAATACACTTAAAATAGGACACATCCAAAGATGGCAAACTCTTCATAATAGAAAGGAACTTTATGAACTATTTCTATTGCATTTCAGCTGACTGTATTTTTTATTTTTATTTATTTTTTTCTTTTCTGAGACAGGGTGTCACTTTGTCATCCAGGCTGGTGGGCAGTGGCACGATCTCAGCTCACTGCAGCCTCAACCTCCTGGGCTCAAGGGATCCTCCCATCTCAGCCCCCCCACCGACTACCAGCTGCCTTTTAAATCTCGCTCATGCATCACGTTCCCTGCAGGATCTTGGGTCTCTGAAGACAAGTAGCAGCCTGTGGGAACTGACAGAACGGCTGCTGGGATGGGGCAATGGGAATGATGTTCTTATCGCAGACTACACTTAGAATCCTGGGGAATTTCTCTCTTATTTACCATTATCTGTTGTTTTCCATCCCTGGGTGCAGGTTAAGGTCCACAGATTTGATTATCAGACACCTAATTGTAGCCAACACCTTATTCCTCCTCCCTAGAGGAGTCCCACAGACAATGGCAGCTTTTGGGTTTAGACATTTCCTGAATGATTCTGGAGGTAAATTTCTTTTTTGTGTCCACCGAGTGGGCAGGGGAGTGTCCATTGGCTGCAGTGAGCCCAGATGGGATCTATCGGGCCACTGCCCTCTAGCCTGGGCGACAGAGAAATACTCTCTCAAACCAAAGAAAAGAAATAGTAAATAAATAAAAGAAAGTAACAGATCTCTTCCACAAATGTGCTGGGACAACTAACTGGATAACCACAAGGAAAAGAATAATGTTGGATCCCTATCTCACACCATCAAAATTTTATTTTAAAATGTTAAAAGAAAATGAAGAAAAAAAGAGAGAGAGAGAGACGAAGGGAGCCCTGCGGGAGGGGGTGTTACTTTGTCGCCCAGGCTGGCCTGGACCCCTGGGCTCAGCAATCCTCCCGCCGCTTCTTCCTGAGTAGCTGGGACCTCAGGCTCCCGCCCCCGCGCCCGCATCTTTGCTGTGTTTATCCAGCAGGTCCTCCCTCGCTGACCTGAGCAGTCCGTCCTGCATCCCAGGCGATGGTCCTAGGGAAGTCTCTGAAGCAGAGCACAGGGTGGACTCTCCCTCCCGAGTGAATGGAGAATAGAAAGGGAGAGAATTTCTGTTCCGTTTTGTGGGCAGTCAGCATGAAATCGTACGTTCCGCCCAGGCCGGGCCTTGCATTTTACATTCTAGTTTG